>NC_056614.1:25529214-25531714 GCF_018340385.1 Cyprinus carpio
AGAGGGAAGAAAGGCTCAAGTTTCCAGTAAGGTGTGTGTGTGTGGGTGTGTGTGTTTCAGAGGGTGTTAAAGACACTCGCCCACATTAAACGCTCTATAATACACCAGCCACATCATTCAAACAGCATCAAGAGAAAGAACAACAACTGCAAGGAACTGAGGAGACTGGAAGCTCAAGCCCTCCGATCACAGACTCAGGAAAGGCAGAGATTATTCTAAAAAAAAAAAAAAAAAAAGCACACATATAAATTATCCCATCACCCGAACGTCACACACACACACTAGTGGAGGAGCACGTAACAAACACTGCTGAGCACGACACACACATCTGCACTGAACAAGCACACTGTCTTCATCACAGCAGATATTTGGCTCATATTTTCATCAATCAGAACAAGAATAATCTGAATGTGACTCCATCTCAAAAACACAAACAAACCAACAGAAGAAGCAGAAGAAGAAGAGAAGTGTGTCCTGCTGCCTGAGGCAGGTATTGCATGAGGAGCGTCTGGACGCCTGGCGTTAAACAGGATGATTGTCAGAAGAGTTTATGAGGGCTGGCGGAGAGAAAGCGCCACCATCAGGCACTTAGTGATTCTGCAGTTCACCTGTGTTTGTGCATATCAACGATTCTGAATGGCCCTGAGATCTGCAGTGGTTAAATTTACCCTTCAGTCCATGTCTGTGTGTGTGTGTATGTGTGTGTGTGTGTATGAGAGAGAGAGAGAGAGAGAGAGAGAGAGAGAGAGAGAGAGAGAGAGAGAGAGAGAGAGAGAGGCTCCTCGCTGACCATCAGTAGCCCTTAACTAGCAGTCAGAAGATCACAAACACACACGCGACAGGAGCCCAGTGAGACAGAGAGAGAGAGAGAGAGAGAGAGAGAGAGTGAGTGAGTGTGTGTGTGTGTGTGTGTGTGTGAGTGTGTGTGTGTTCAGTTATCGACGCCCAGTTTAGAAATGCTCTGACGAACTTCATGGAGCTCATCAATCTTCCCGTCCAGAACGTCCATGAACCTCTTGAGCTCGCTCTTCATGTTCTTCTGGTTCTGCTGACTGTCGTCGATCTCGCTCTGCAGGAGCGTCATCTTCTCACTCAGGTCTCTGTTGGCTGTTTCTGCAGCCTGTAAAACATCAGCAACATCAGTAAACCTCGCAAACAACATGCAGAACCGAAGATTCACACTGACATGATGAGCACTCTCATATCATTCTAACAGCATGAGTATTCCTGGAGTGAGGTTAAAGTTCAGCACAGTAAACCGAGACAGTCGTCTAAAGTTCGGCTCGTGGCTGGAATGTGAAACAGAAGAAAATAACTCATCTCTAAATACAGCAACACAACAGCTCAGTGTTTGTGTTCACTTCTATTTACACAATGTTTTTTCTCTCTGAAACTCAAAAAAACGGATTCAACGATTTTTAAAATCTTCATCACGTGTTTTCAGACATCTCAGCTTCAAGAGGTTTTAACAAAGTTGATATTGCTGTTCTTGGCTTTTTCTAGTAATTTGCTGCTTCTGAATCAACTCATCAAAAATTATGATGCACATCCAGAGCAACAAACACTGACCCCATCTGAAAAGTATTTCTGTATGTTAAATGAGTTATTTTAGCGTTTGCAGAGCGGATCTTTTGATGTTTTGGGTTCGTTTTAAATGTTTAACACTAGATATTCTGTGCATACAGCTGAACATACAGACAGTAAAGTTTAAAGAAACCCTGCACTGATTTATACTGACAGAACATACAGCATTTGCATAGTGAATTAGTGATTACGAACATAAGGTTCACATGAGCAGATACAGCCTTCATCTGCACGTGTGTATGTGACAAAGACTAATCCAGTATTTTCCAACACAGATGCGGATTAACATGTGCAGACCCCAAACTACAATCACATCAGCTGGATTTGTTAGTAAAACAAAAAACAGACAAAAACATTTACATGACATTTGAAAAAGGTATTTTACTGCTTTAGTCTGACTGAAACTCAACTTCAGCAAATGCAAATCTAGCAGCTTTCGCTCCATCAGTCTGAACACCAAACAACATCATTTAGACTTAAACACGAGCAGAAGTGAGGATTCTCAGTGGAGGAACGAGTTGTGCATGATCTGTATGGAGACAGATTAGTCTCAAATATAATTCACGCAAAAAACACGATTCACACATGCGTAGACAATTTCTCATGCATGAAACCTAATTCACGTACACACAAAAAAAATTCACGTGCATGAAAAAAAATATATATTCACAAAAATCAATTCACATGCGCAAAATAAAATTATATATTCATAAAATACGTTTCACAAATGCAAAACACAATTCGTAGATATACAACTGTGCACAAAAACCTCTGAATGTTTAAAATGTACAAGTGTCTGAATGTACAAATCGTCATTTACTACGAATCCACTCGGATTTGTGTGTGTGTGTTTTTGAGACTTTCCTGGCAGAGCTCTCTTCCCACGTGGGTTTGTCGTACTCTTTAGCCAATCAGA
>NC_056614.1:25536714-25539214 GCF_018340385.1 Cyprinus carpio
AAGGAATATTAGAGGAGTCAGTGAGTGTCTCACCTCTGCTCCGCTATAGACTTGAGCCGGTCATTCTCGCTCTTCAGCGCTGTGTCGTCCGGCACGATTGAGATCTTCTCGTCATCCGTTCCATTGATGCTGGATGCTTGTTTGCCTGATGGAGTTTCACTGCCAGATTCCTGACAAAACGACACGATTTCACATTAACAGACCTCACTCACACACACTTTACTGACGTCTGATGAAAACAGCACACCATTGACTGCTTTACATTATGAAGATGACTTTACCTATAGTAAACAAAAACAAATGAATGTAAGGTTGTGACTGAAGCAATTTAATAAAGTAATGCATTACTTTAAATTTACCATAATATGAGTTCTATCATGACAGCTCTTGGAGAGACTGGCATGATTATGTACATGACAATGTTAATGTGTTTGGTCTTAGATCTGAATAGATCTGCTGCTGCTGCTACCAATACATCCACAACATGCTGCTGTGAGCATGAAAGAAATACTGCTGCTGCACAAATAACATATGAAATAACGCCCATATAGCGTACATAATCACCCCGTAGCAGATTTATAAAGGTGGAGCTGGGTAAGGTGGAGGGTTTCTAAAGCACACTGCAGCTGCTACAGCACTAGCTGAGTATTTGAATGTAAAGCAGTGAGCTCATTGGCTGCTGATACAAAAATAACCAATCAGCTACGCCATGAGATGATGTCATTATGTCAGATTGAGTTTAACCTATCGGACTGCGCCATCTAAAATTTCATGACCGAACTTTGGATTTACTTTCTCTAAATATTAGATTATATATTAGATTAATATATATTTAATTTAATATTTTTTTTTCAATACAGTGGCTAAATTAAAAAAAAAATAAAGCATCAACAGGTGTTGACATTTCCCAACAGCACAGCAGTAATGACTTTATGAACTACTTTACTTCCATGATTGATACTTTTAGAGATAAAGTTGTAACCATGCAGCCGTCAGCTATAGTATCACATCAGTGAACTATAGATCCCCTGAGGAACAATTCGACTCATTCATGACTGTTTCTTTAATGCAGTGGGCTGTATCACTTTCTACATAACATGCAAATCAGTCAAATCATGTAACGTGACTGTCGTATAAGTCTCCATGCCGTTCTTGCTCAATACTAACAAACGAGTTAAAAGCACTGAGCTGCGGTTTCTCAAGCGCTTTTATGCTTGTCAGTATATTAGATCTGTGCACTCCGTGACATCATCCTATTGTATAAACCTGCCTCTGTCTGTCATCATCTGTTAATCAATCAACAAAATAAGAGAATTAATCACTGCTCTTCACTTAATATTGTTCATAACTTAATGAATTAATTTATTTTAATTTATATGGTGAAGTCTAAGCAGTGATTTATTTGTACATTTGATTTCTTTAATCAATCTATGTATAGAAGGCTATTATAAGCTAAATAGTTTATATTATTTGTATATTTCTCTGTTGTATTTGCCCTATTTTTTTTATAATTTTAATCCTTTTTTGTATTACTGACTTTCTTTTTTTTTTTTTTTTTTTACTCTGTTGTTTTGACAGTAAAAATGTTCTGAAAGAACATCGCTATTCATCTTTTCTGATTGTTTTTCATGAGGTGATACCTGGACCCTACAGAGGCTGCACAGGCAGTCCAACTCCTCCAGGATGACACATCAATACGTACCATTGCCAGAAGGTTTGCTGTGTCTCTCAGCACAGTCTCATGAGCATGGAAGAGATTCCAGGAGGCAGGCAGTTACTCTAGTAGAGCTGGACAGGGCCGTATAATGTCCTTAACCCATTAGCAGGACTGCTATCTGCTCCTTTGTGCAACGAGGAACAGGAGGAGCACTGCCAGAGCCCTACAAAATGACCTCCAGCAGGCCACTGGTGTGAATGTCTCTGACCAAACAATCAGAAACAGACTTCATGAGTGTGGCCTGACGTCCTCTAGTGGGCCCTGTGCTCACTGCCCGGCACCGTGGAGCTCGACTGGCATTTGCCATTGAACACCAGAACTGGCAGGTCTGTATTGGCACCCTGTACTTTTCACAGACAAGAGCAGGTTCACCCTGAGCGCACGTGACAGATGTGAGGGGGTCTGGAGAAGCCATGGAGAATGTTATGCTGCCTGTAACATCGTTCATCAAGACCGGTTTGGTGGTGGGTCAGTGATGGTCCTGGGAGGCATATCCATGGAGGAACGCACAGACCTCTACAGGCTGGACAATGGCACACTGACTGCCATTAGGTATCAGGATGAAATCCTTGGACCCACTGACAGAAAATATTTTCTTTGGCAATATTGTATCATTTACAGAAGTGGTTCCCAACCTCGTTCCTGGAGGCCCCCCAACACTGCACATTTTGCATCTCTCCTTTGTCTGACACACCCATTTCAGGTCTTGGAGTCTCTACTAATGAGCTGATGATCTGAATCAGGAGTGTTTGATTAAGGCGACATGGAAAACCTGTAGTGTTG
>NC_056614.1:25544214-25551714 GCF_018340385.1 Cyprinus carpio
GTATAGATTTTAAAATCTTGCTTATTACTTATAAAGCCCTGAATGGTTTAGCACCTCAGTATTTGAACGAGCTCTTGTTACATTATAGTCCTCCACGTCCGCTGCGTTCTCAAAACTCTGGCAACTTGATAATTCCTAGAATATCAAAGTCAACTGCGGGCGGCAGATCCTTCTCCTATTTAGTGCCCAAACTCTGGAATAACCTACCTAACATTGTTCGGGAAGCAGACACACTCTTCCAGTTTAAATCTAGAATAAAAACCCATTTCTTTAACCTGGCTTACACATAACACACTAATACGCTTCTAATATCCAAATCTGTTAAAGGATTTATAGGCTGCATTAATTAGGTAAACTGGAACCGGGAACACTTCCCATAACACCCGATGTACTTTGCTACATCGTTAGAAGAATGGCATCTACGCTAATATTAGTCTGTTTCTCTCTTATTCCGAGGTCACCGTAGCCACCAGATCCAGTCTGTATCCAAGTTAGAGGGTCACTGCAGTCACCCGGATCCAGTTTGTATCCAGCCCAGATGGTGGATCAGCACCTAGAAAGGACCTCTACAGCCCTGAAAGACAGCGGAGACCAGGACTAGAGCCCCCAGAGACAGATCCCCTGTAAAGACCTTGTCTCAGACGACCACCGGGACAAGACCACAGGAAACAGATGATTCTTCTGCACAATCAGACTTTGCTGCAGCCTGGAAGTGAACTGCTGGTTTCGTCTGGTCAGAGGAGAACTGGGCCTCTGACTGAGCCTGGTTTTTCCCAATGTTTTTTTTCTCCATTCTGTCACTGATGGACTTTTGGTTCCTTGCCGCTGTCACCTCTGGCTTGCTTAGTTGGGGACACTTCATTTCCAGCGATATCGTTGACTTGATTGCAAATGATTGCACAGATACTATTTCAACTGAACTGAGCTGCATGATGACATCACTGAATTCAATGATGAGCTGCCTTTATCTGTCATTTTGCATTATTGACACACTGTTTTCCTAATTAATGTTGTTCAGCTGCTTTGACACAATCTTTTTTGTTTAAAGCGCTATATAAATAAAGGTGACTTGACTTGACTATTTATTTCACAGTTTACACTCATATGAGAATAAAGTACTCATCATCTGCCAGAGCTTCTGAAGATCAGCAATGACCTACAGCCGTCATTCACCCTACATCACCTTAAGCTAACGATGCCTGACTGAGACAATGACCAATTATACAGTCATTAGACGACAGGAGGACACCACTGACCGATTACAATCAGTATTACAGAGTGATAATGTGCAAAACAAGCCTAAATAAGAGGCAGATCTTAATCCGACAGAAGATCATTCATTCTACAAACACAGACTTAATTTATTTCTAAACATCGGATAATGAACATGAAGGTCTTTACACTGAATGCCAAAAAAACTCATCAGAAAAGGTGCTTCAATGAAACCGATACGAATGTGAGTTGAGCTGAAGTGAAGCCCACATTCAAGGAAACAAATCTTAACTTATGAAGCTGCTTCTGCTCAGCGACTTTACATATTTTTGTTTTACCATGACTTACCATGAAGTCCAAATGAATTACAGGTACCAGCTGCACTTCACAAAGCCAGATAACATATTCATATAATGGCAGTAAATTATTGATAATTTGATTTGCCCTAATTATTATTATTTTTTTTTTCAATTTTAAATTTACCTTTCGGGAATTTGGAAGGCTATTCATTTACTCCCAAAACCCCTGTAGTTCATTCGTGAAATTCAGTCTGGGAAACCCAGGCATAATGTAATGTTTAATACACGTCATGATGTTGATAAAAAATTGAATATATTTTAGGTCAAAAGTAATGTAAAAGTAGTCAAAAATTATCATCATCATCCCGTAGCAGATCTATTCAGGTGGAGCTGGGGAAGGTGCAGGGTTTCTGAAGTGCGCTGCAGTTTAATATATAAATGTACAGCAGCGAGCTCATTGGCTGCTGATACAAAGATAACCAATCAGCTGCACCACGAGATGATGATGTCATTATGTCAGATTGAGTTTAACCTATCAGACTGCACCATCTAGAGTTTCATGACAGAACATTGGATTTCTGTCATGTAATTTATGATCAGTAATTGATTACAATTTGTAAGTAACCTACCCACCACTGTAAATAATGCATGTCAAAATATAAAACAAGGTAAATAAAATATGACATCACTACTTTTCAAAAATAATTTAAACAAATAACAGGCTCACAACATGAAAAGTTTTGGATTTTAAAGTGAATTTAAGTATTTACAGCAGAGGTTTGAGGAATATCTGTTTGTGTGTGTGTGTGTGTGTGTGTGTGTGTGTGTGAGAGAGAAAGAGTGCATCAGTTCAGATCATTAAAGCCGTCCTCATTAACTCTGATCTGATTTAGATTTGACACAGACATCATGTGATTTCTGATGATGACCTCAAACATCATCTGAATGCATCATCAGCCCGCAGGCTGACGTCACGCTCATGAGCGGTGTGCAGAAACATCGTTAAAATGAGGTCGATTAGCAGCGTTTCTGGAGGACCGTCTCCGTTCATTTATGAGTGAAGCCTCTGAACGCTTATGAGCGATTAATGGTGTTTCAAGAGGAGCGGGCACGTGAATGATGAGATGACACGACTCCAAACGTCTTTTACTTTGCTGAAGGTAAGTGTGGCAGAGTATAGAACGCAGAAAGATACAGGACCGTCCTGTCGAGCATAGAGGAAGTCACACGAGCGCTTCACCAGATCTCAAAATAACCTGACAATGACAAGATGAGCATGTGATTCACACATCATCACAAAGAGGCATCCAGAACATTCCCTGTTCTCAGCCGAGCCATGGCAGGAATGCGGCTCTACCTGCACACACACCCCCACAGAGCCACACCTGAACTCTGACCTCAGCGTGCTCTGATTGGAGCAGACCATGGAGTGGGAGGGGCTCCTACAGGTCAAACACCAAATCACGAATGACCAGAACCACAATCACACAGAAACTCTGGGTTGCAAGACTCCCATGATGTTAAACCGGCCGCTCCACAGCGGTTCACTTCTGATCCATGAACTCACTCAATCACACACCATTACTGACATTCAGAATGCTCACAACACACTGACAGAAGCACAATCTATCAGCTGTGTAGCAATCTTTGTAGCAGTGAATGAAGAGGTATCATATTGATCACAAGTGCAGTATGGAGTACCTCAAGGCTCAGTACTAGGGCTGTTATTCTTCACGCTTTACATGTTACCCTTGGGAGATATCATCAGGAAACACGGTGTTATCTTTCACTGTTATGCTGATGATACTCAGCTCTATATTTCTTCGCGGCCCGGCGAAACATACTAATTTGAAAAACTAGCAGAATGCAGAGTCAATATAAAAACTGGATGACGAGTAATTTCTTAAAAAACAAAGGTGTTAATTATAGGACCTAAAAATATAACTAGCTCAGAGCCTTCAACAATAACTCTCACTGACTTTCAGGCCATGACGGCAGATCTGGACTGATCAGCACTACTGAGGGCTCATGATGCAGGTCTGGACTGATCAGCACTGCTGAGGGCTCATGATGCAGGTCTGGACAGATCATCACTGCTGAGGCTCATGTTGCTGTAAGTCAACATGGCTTCGGCTCTGGGGAAGCAGCAGCAGATGGTTGAGACCGACACCATCTGTGACGAGGCTTCAATCCCCACCGGAGAGCGTCATTTACCAGCCGTTAGGGAGCATGTGGGGTCTACGGTGTCCTGAACACACACACAAACCAACACACACACACACACACCCCGTCAGCAGCTTGACAATGTGTCAGATCAGCGTCAGTGAACTTGTTCCATTCATGTAACTGGAGCCATCGGCGCTGTGGTTTAAATAGACTGTCCAGTCCAGCGCCTCATTCAGCTGAGCTACGGCTCATCCACTGTGGTTTAGGGTTTAATCCCAGCGTTTATCACCAAACAGCAGATAGAGGCCGTTCCTCGCGGTCACAGGTTTGTGTGGAGAATGAGGTTAATCTATAACGCTGTCACTGAGAGAGCCTCCAGCTGAAAACTGAGCCACAATCGATCAACATCACATCATTTAAAAACACCCACTGTGTGGAAAACCTGTGAGCCAGCCTTTACTAATCTAGACTTAAAGCGTCTGATGTGATATCATACATATTTATTTATTTATTTATATACAGTATATTTACACTTTGATGTGGTTGAAAGCATAAATGATGAGAGTCTGACAGGAATAGTCTGCAGTGCCACAAACTTCATGATGTAATAATCAGACAACAGTTTTGATCTTGTGTGAAAGAAACTCATCTGACCGCACAAACTGGTCCTACAGATTCTTAAGAAACCAGCAGCACCTCAGGTTGGTTTCACACACACACACACGCACACACTCGCATTAACAGCCCTATCCTCTCTTTTCATTATATATGTGTTATATGTGTGTTTGCTAAATCTTGATCCTCTGTGATCTTTGATGTTTCGCTCAGATCTTCGGGAGCGCGCGCGGGGGATGCTGAATGCACGCGCAAACACAAGCTAAAATCACCTGCTGTTCAAACACAAAACCCACTTCTGACGGAGCCGCCGAGGGCAGAAGACGAATTAATTCAATTTTCAGAGAGTATTCAAACGATTGACGTGCGCCGAATTCACACGCGTTTCCTGTCAACTCGATCTGATTCGGTTCTGACAGTCACGTAACAAACCTAACCAACCTTCAACCACTGATCAGTCATTTCTCATCTAGAAACAAATCCGCAAGAGTTCTGTCGCAGCATTGACAGCAGAACACGCGAAGATCAGAAGTGCCTCGTCTTACCCCATCGCGCTGCTCTCCGTCGGATCCGTGACGCGTCTTTAGTTACAGAGACTCAAAAATCTCCCGCATCAGTTCCAGCGCAGAATATTTCCTTGAGAAATCTGATATTCTCGCGACAAACTAACTTCAGCTCGCGCTGGTGGATCTTTATTAATATTTCCAGGCTGGAACAGTGAAACGCGTCAGTGTGGAGTTCAGTCCGCAGCAGATGATCATGAATCCAAACTGAGCGAGTCAGCGACGCGCCGCGGATCAGCCCACTCTCTCTCTCTCTCACAC
Organism: Cyprinus carpio; assembly: GCF_018340385.1. Lineage (NCBI taxonomy): Eukaryota > Metazoa > Chordata > Actinopteri > Cypriniformes > Cyprinidae > Cyprinus > Cyprinus carpio. Next base: position 25,549,331 of record NC_056614.1, read on the forward strand.
ACACACACACACTCTCTCTTTCTCTCTCTCTCTCTCTCACACTCACACACACACACACACTCTCTCTCTCTCTCTCTCTCTCTCACACACACACACACTCTCTCTCTCTCTCTCTCTCTCTCTCTCACACACACACACACTCTCTCTCTCTCTCTCTCTCTCTCACACACACACACACACACTCTCGCTCTCCCTCTCTCTCACACACACACACACACACACACTCTCGCTCTCTCTCTCACACACACACACTCTCTCTCTCTCTAACACACACACACACACACACACACACACACACTCTCTCTCTCTCTCTCTCTCTCTCTCTCTCACACACACACTCTCGCTCTCTCTCTCTCTCTCACACACACACACACACAGAGGGGTTAATTTAGGTGAGCTTTATTGGCATGACAAAAACTATACATTTGTATTGCCAAAGCAATTGCAGCTGAGCTGCTTACAAATAGTGCACGTGTATTAACAGAAAGAAAAAAAAATAATAAGAATAATAATAGTAATAAAATACTGTATATAAAAAGTATTAAACATGTAATGCAAAATGAATTAGTAATGCAAGTATATAAACTAGAAATAAAATAAGGGATTCAACGGATTTACATAAGGAAAACATAATATATCTATATATTAAATAAATATATCTAAACAATATAATACAGTAATATGGCATAATATAATGTACATGTACTGGAAACATCAGATCAGGGCAGATTGAGTTTTCTCTTCTGTTGTGACAAACAGACACATATTGAGCAGCAAACACACAACAGTTCTTGTGTTCTCTTAAAAAAAGTGGTTCTCAAACCTGTCCTGGAGTACCCCCAGCACTGCACGTTTTGTATGTCTCCATATATCTGACACCCACTTCAGGTCCTGCAGCCTCCACTAATGAGCTGATGAGCTGAATCAGGTGTGAGAGATGAGGCAGGGCCGGATTTACCCTTTTTCGTGACATAGGCAAAAAAAAAAAATTGGACCCAACTTCCCTATTTATATAATATTACCACCAAAGCAAACAAAAATATTTCTTAATCAGTTGAAACGTTACAGTGTTTTCTATCGCAATGAGCGCTTGCGTTCAGTCAATAAAAATCGAAAGTAGCTCTTAATTTGTTTGAGAAATCATTTTAACGGCCAGGAGTCACAACCACGCATCTAGACATTGTTCAGATGATTTGTTTCAAGACATCTGACATTTTTCCGTCCTGAAATGTGTTGAACTATTTTTTACGCACCTCATCCCAAACCTTCCATTACAAATTCCAAAATGTCATTTAGAGCTAACACCAGAGGCTCGAGCCATTGCTATGCAGGTTAATGCAGTTATTAGAGAGAGAGAGAGAAGCGCGTGTGAATACCTGCATCTCTCAGCAGCAGCATAGCAAATCTTTAAGTTAAAGTGCTTCAAGAACTTCTCTTCTGAGAAATGTCATGTAGCTCTTCAGCTGCAGAAATATTTGATTGATAAATTCGCGGGGCGGCGTTGACGACAAGTTTCTGTGCACGCGTGTGAGAGAACCGGAGAAAGCGTGATTTCCGAACATAAAAAAGTGGAAGAGTGGAAATGCTTTGTAATTTTTTACCTTATTATTTGTTATATTTATTTGCTCAATGTCTTCTGAGGTTTTGGTTCTTTTATTGTTGTAGATAGCCATAGTATAACAAAATATTATCTCTTCATTGTGTTTTATCCAGCCTGATCTATACATTCACTCGCAGATAACGGGACAAAGTGATAAACTGCGGTTAGTTCTGGTAAAGTTTTGGTAGTCATAGTAAAGTTTACCGTACTCACATTCCTGCAGAATCCCAAACGTCCTGCGTCTCCAGAGCTGCAACTGATCCAAATCCTCTACATTATTAATTAAACCAGCAACCAGCCGTAAAACAAAAGCCGCTGGTCAGTGAAAAACACACAAATGACATGCAGAATACCTTTGCTGTAAGTGGACAATAAAAAAACGAAAAAAAAAAAAAAAAAAAAAACAACAACTTCGCAATGAGAAACTCACACAATGATGTAACGTTAAGGTGAACAAAAATGCGTGGATTGCGAACCGTGTGAACGGAAGGGGAACTCAGTTTGTCGGAACCTTCGGTAAAACCGCTACGGAGTGAAATAAAAGCTGCACGTCCCGCGTCGCGGTGGTGCTTCGCTGTAACCAGTTTAAACGCTCTTGTTTTTCACTCACACTGAGACGCTCTGTAAAATCTCTAGGCACCTGTTTTCGTCACTAGCGCCATGTCTTGCGCCACTGACTATGACGCTCAGTTCGCGTCGCGTTTCTCCGCGGAGGACGTGGAGTTCCAGCGGTACCGGGAGCGCGCACCGGACGCGCCGCCCGTGGTCGAGGACTGGAGAGCGC
>NC_056614.1:25556714-25614214 GCF_018340385.1 Cyprinus carpio
TCACACGTTCCAATGTGCTCAGTGTCTTCTGCAAAACTCTACACAAGAACAGCATCATTTTGCACAGGTTTAACCATGTTCTCATTGAGAAAACACAAAAACATAATATAACTACCTCAAGAATCACAAAATGAGCTCAAACAGCACACATTTATCCCTGTGTGAACATTAAGCAGCAAAACTGATGGCACACAGGTCAGAATCTCAGGATGATATGAACAAGAGCACAGCCGATTATGTGATTCAGAAAATGAATACTACTAGTGGAAGAGAAAGAGGAAGAGGAGGGGAAAAGAAAAATGAAGGGGAAGTACATTTATTCCTGATGAAATACACAGCGCTGTAGTGGATCATGTTCTTGTGCATGAGGACAGCTGATCTACAGCCTTTCAATACTAAATACAGATCAAATATAATGACAAAACAGTAGCAGTACTTCAGATGAGAGAACGTCTACTTTTGATATACATGTACAGTAAATACTGAAGTTGTACATCCTCAAACTCATAACTGCTTTCATGTACTGTATTTTTGCAGAACTGAGAGATGATTCTATATTCTCTTGTGTTCATATTCAGTTCTTTGGTATTTGACCTTTTTCTTTCTAGTGCTTTTCATCTACTGTATGATCAGATCTCTTTACAGCAGTGTAATAAAAATAATCTTTTCTTACTGTAAAGCTTATTGTTGAATTTCACTGTATCTGCTATATTTACTGTAATGTGTATCTGCTCTAATTATGTTGTATATCAGATCTCTTTACAGCAGTGTAAGATTTTTGCAACAGTGTTATGAACTGATCTCATTAGTGTGTAAGACTGTGTTGTAGTGTGTGTGTTTCTGAGGGCTTGTGTGTCATGTCTGAGGGCAAAGTTAGTTTTTTTTTTTTTTTAATATATAGTATTGAATAATATTTGAATAGTAATTTCTGAATAGTATTTGAATATTGAATATAGTTTAGAGTGGAGAGCTTCGTTCTGACCTGAAAACAGAAAGTATGGGGAATTGGGTGAGAAGTTATGGATTTGTGAGTTTCAAGTAAAGGAGTCACAATTTCAAGAAATGTGTTTAAGCAATCTAGAAAAACTGTAATGCAAATGTAACAAGATTACTTTTTTGTTTCCCCCACCTCCACCCGTCAAACACCAGACACCGACAAAGTGACAAAAATGGCATGTCCTTTGTAGTGTAGATGAGGCTGTATTAATTCGTAGGGAGTAACATTTTTTGTGCCATATCCACATGCATATTTATTTAGTAGTTTTCCATATCGGGGATGCAGAGCACATTAGTAAGGCCAATGTATGCAGAGTGGTAACGAAGGTGTACCTCGCTGACTTTCACTTGCTAACATCTTGCGGCGATCTCGGGAAGTAACCCAATAATTAGTATTTCTTTTAAATTTCCAGTGTGGTTGGCCCATCATCGCAACTTCCGAAAATGAAACAGATATGGAATGGAAGGATGCCAGATGGAAGTGTAGTCCGAGATATATGCTGTAACCAACACAACAGCTGTTACATAAACACAAATTATGCACAATTTAGTTGGTCATCTTTATTTCCTACAAATATAAAAGCACGAGTTATTCTTTTTTTACTGTTGCATTTTAGTATTCTTCCAATACTTGGTATTATGTCCATCTCCTCTTTATCTGTTCTTCATTATTTTGCGAGTCTTCTTGTTGTTTGCGGAGTAGAAGTCAAATGTTAATTTCATTAGTCTACTCTAATTAAGTAATGTAACAGGTTGGATAAGAGAATCTTCAATTATATGAAAAGATGTGTAAAGATTAGAGTATGTGAAAAAAAGCTGCTGCACATTGAAATAAACACTGAATGAAATGTATTTAATATATAAAATGTTTGTAAAGTCATGTAGCCTACACCCACAAATATTTTATGCTTAAAGCTTTTTAAAAAAAATAAAAAATAAACAAATAGTACTTTACCTGAATGAATTCATTTTTAGCTGCTGTCACGTTCTTTTTTTTATGGGATACCATGGAAATTAATATTAGTTTAATAACCTTCCATTCTGCCAGTTTTCACCTCTATCTGTTATCACCTCTGTTATTATAACAGTGATTAAGAATTAAACTTATGTGTTGACTCAAAGTACGCAGACGTCTTTTTGTCAGTGCTGTTGCCATGGTGAATCATAATTTCGGAGATCATGACTTCTCATAGTCGTGGTGCATGCACTAAATTCAGACTCAACCTACTCAGAGTTGACCGAACTAACACTATTCAGCTGTTCTGAAACTGAAAACTCAGAGTTTCCCATCTCAGAGTTCAAGTTTTAACCCCTGGCCCCTGGACATCGGGTTTTCACTGTACGTGTATGTGTGACTGAACCAGATAATAATGTGTGTGTGTTTGCAAGCGATCAGAAGAATGACATTTTAGCAAAAATGAGCACTACTACATAAAGACACAGCAGAGAAAAGAGAAAACACCTGCATTCCAATGAGTTTATTCTGAAAAATTCTTGTCAATATACAAGAAAAACAGTTTACATGTAGCTACAAACTTTGAAAATGCAACATGTATTGGGGCAATAAAAAATTGGAACGAAATGAAAACCACATTGGTGAGTGCGAATTTACCACAGATGTGTCATCTACTATCATCAAAAATAAATAGAATATATTCTTTATATAAACAAAGATAAGAAATAAAAAGGTAACAAATCAGGGGCACGTTTTCCATTGGGAAGAGGACTGGATCAGCGCCTTCTGATGAAACGGACAGACAGAAGAACATCATCAGAACGGAACGGTGCTACGGAATGGAAACAGAAGCCAGCATGCCACTAGAAAGGCTAGAAAACAACCAACCCACCAACACACGAACGGATATTTCACGTCTTAAAAAGATGAGCAGTACCTCTAGCATTGGGATAATAGTACAGAGCTCCTAGAACCTACACCCAAATCAAACATACAGAGATAACATGGAGTTACAGTGACTCTGTTTGTGCACGATACTTTATACAGATTCTACAGTTTCCACTCTTTTTTCTCTGATTACATAAAAGCGTTAAAGATGGCCAAGTCATTTAACAAATGAAAGTCTGACCTACAATGAGTTTGTTCATTGTGAAAGAAAGAATTCTGTAGTGCGACAGGAGAGGAATGACAGAGATCTAAACGTCCGCCGCCGAGAATAAAGCTAAACTCTAAATCAAAACAGCAGAGAGGAATGACGGACATTTTCGTGAGGCTCCTGGACTGTACGTGTGTGTTTGTGTGTGTTTGACTGAACCAGATAATAATGTCTGGGAGTTTGCAATCGATCAGTGTAATAAGATGCATTTACAATATCACGAGCCGTCGTCTGGCAATCGTCTAGTGATCCTCCCGTAGCGAAAGATTCTGCTGAAAGAGAGAAAAGCAGCCGTCAGACACTCGTTCTGATGTGATTTGGCCAAGTCAGACACGTTCCTGGATCTAACATCTTTTGTTGATGATGAGTTGAGGAATATTCCTCCCTGACGCCACGCTCATCCGTCAAACAGCAGACGCTCACAGCAGCGACTCTCCGCTCGTCACAATCTGGTTTTAGGCAGCAGTGTGAGTGCAGATTATTATAAGCCACTGTTATTGTGTATTTATGAAGCATAATAACATGGATATAAATGAAAATCGGGGGCCTTAGACTAGTCTTAAAAGTTAGTCGTCTAACTTAAAATTTTAAAATCAGTTATAAAAAGGGAGAATGGTCTAAACTAAATACAAATAATGAAGTCTTGGTGTCTTAAGAACTAGTTTTACCAACATCTTATCATAGTGGCCGTATATTTATGCGACGGCCCTGATGAACTCGCTGCCGTTTGCATTTACTGAATCACTTCTGTCCTGATGAACGCTGTACAGCTGCCCTTATGCCCATCTCCTGTTCATTACTCTTACCCCTTGACTGCACGTCTTGTCTGAGGAGTTCTGGATGTTGTTGTCATGGTCACCAGCCTCGGATCCGCTCTTCTGTTCGTCTTTGCCATCCTTCTCCAGATCTTCATCCAAACCCTTCCTTGACAACTTCGACGACGTCTAGGAGAAGGTCAGAGTGACAATAGACTTCATTCTCACACCTGTGCTGCTGCGCAATCTGAGGTGCATCACAGCGCTACACTAGCAGCTCGCTAACCTTCACTACATAAATGAGTGTGCAGGACTCTATTGCTAGGCAACAGCTGTTGCTAAGTGAAGGCTTGGCAAGAGGGATGCTCAGATCCACACTCACTTCACAGGCTGCTTCAGCAGAGACACAGACTCTGTCATTAGCGTGAAGAACAGATCTCTTATCTCAGACACGGAGAATGATGGGCTCATTTCCTATCGTCTGTACCTCACACACTGGTTTACTGTGTGACTGTGATCCTGTGAATATTCTTCCCCCTACTGACCTGGAGCCTGAAGTGACCTTCAGCATCACCTCGACTGAACACATTCATCCATATAATCACTGAACACATGATTGAATAACAGATCCTGTAACTGGATCACGCCGTGTGTGTGCGCTCCCTGCTATCTAAACACCTGCTGGAGTATTTGATGTTCAATGTTTGAATGATTCTGCTGTAAAGATAAAATATATCTTGGCACAGAACTCACAGAAATGGGTTCAAAATAGGGGTTGACTGATTATCGACCTGGCCGATTATCGGGCTAATATTAAGCATTTTTACGATTATCGTATCAGCCAATTTCAAAACCGATTTGCCGATAAAATAATTTAATTTTAAAACGCGTTACTTGGCTCTGATGCAGCCTGTTGGAACTCACCACTCTGTGGTCTAGAGCAGTGGTTCTCAACCACATTCCTGGAGGATCTCCAACACTGCAGATTTTGCATGTCTCCTTTGTCTGACACACCCATTTCAAGACTGTGAGTCTCTACTAATGAGCAGGTCACCTGAATCAGGTGTGTTTGATTAAAGATACATGCAAAATGTGCAGTGATGGGCGTTCTCCAGGAATGTGGTTGAGAAACACTGGTCTAGAGCAATCTCCGCCCACCACCCGTCTTTTTGCAAAAATACTATTTAAATATGAATCCTGCATGTTCTGCGTGTCTCTGTGTGAATGAATGGTGCAGACATAGTTTCATTTACTACACACATACTGAAGTGTGCATGGCGGTCAAAGTGTTTTCAGCATCTGCCTTCTCACTAAATGGGGACATAAATACATGAACAACATCTCCAGAACTGCTCTGAGAGTCACTTCATGAGCATTTGACCTTTTCATTTGAGTAAAATTATCGTCGTATCATATACATAGGCTATAGAAACTTAAAAGGTCCTCATGGCAACCCGTCAAAATATAAGTTTGGTTTAGCTTAAAGAAACTGTGGGCCTACTTTTAACTCTCTCTTTATATTACCCTTATTGCAGATGGATGCACTGGGGAAGACACGAATAAGAAATGCAATGTGGGAGTACTGCACTCAACCAACACCAGGGAAGGCAGTTTTTGTCAGAGCCCTTGTTTTCCTTAATTCTGACATTAATTTTCAATTTTATACCAGAGCTATACATCGGTTCAGAATATCAGTTATCAGTCTACTTGACTGATAAAAATTGGTTTCGGCCATGAAAAGCATATTTCGGTCAACCCCTAGTTCAATAGCTGCTCAGGTACCTTTGAGGATGCGCTTTTTTTCCGCTTGGATCCGACCTTGTCACTCTTCATCTTGCCCTCCTCCTCCTCGCTGCTGGCATCGGCCGCATTCCCTCCTTCTCCCTCAGTCTCAGACGAGCTCTGCTGCTGCATCACCTGAAGCACAGGTGCGGTCAGATAGACACAGGTGTGGTCAGACGCACATAGGTGTGGGTCAGATAGACACAGTTGTGGGTTAAATAGAGTAGGGTCAGATAGACACAGGTGTAGTCAGACAGACACAGGTGCGTTCAGATGCACACAGGTGCGGGTCAGACAGACACAGGTGTGGGTCACAGACACAGGTGTGGTCAGACGCACATAGGTGTGGGTGAGATAGACACAGGTGTGGTCAGACGCACATAGGTGTGGGTCAGACAGACACAGGTGCTGTCAGATAGACACAGGTGTGGTCAGACGCACATAGATGTGGGTCAGATAGACACAGGTGTGGTCAGACGCACATAGGTGTGGGTCAGACAGACACAGGTGCGGTCAGATAGACACAGTTGTGGGTTAAATAGACACAAGTATGGTCAGATAGACACAGGTGCAGTCAGACAGACACAGGTGTGGGTCACAGATACAAGTGTGGTCAGACAGACACTGGTGTGGTCAGATAGACAGGTGTGGGTCACAGATGGACACAGGTACGGTCAGACAGACACAGGTGCGGGACAGAAGGACACAGGTGTGAGTCAGACGGGCACAGGTGCGGGTCAGATGGGCACAGGTGCGGGTCAGACAGACACAGGTGCGGGTCAGACGGACACAGGTGTGGGTCACAGACACAGGTGCGTTAAGACGGACACAGGTGTGGGTCAGACGGACACAGGTGCGGGTCAGATGGGCACAGGTGCGGGTCAGATGGGCACAGGGTGGTGGTGCTTTCAGACAGACACAGGTGCGGGTCAGACGGACACAGGGGTGGGTGGGTCACAGACACAGGTGCGTTTACAGGTGTGAGACGGACACAGGTGTGGGTCAGACGGACACAGGTGCGGGTCAGATGGGGGCACAGGTTAGCATGGGTCAGACGGACACAGGTGCGGGTCAGACGGACACAGGTGTGGGTCACAGACACAGGTGCGGTTAAGACGGTCACAGACACAGGTGGTGAGTCAGACGGGCACAGGTGCGGACACAGGTGTGGGTCAGACGGGCACAGCTGTGGGACACAGACACAGGTGCGGTCAGACGGACACAGGTGCTGGTCACAGACACAGGTGTGGGTCAGACGGACACAGGTGTGGGTCAGACGGACACAGGTGCGGGTCAGACGGACACAGGTGCGGTCAGATAGACACAGGTGCGGTCAGACAGACACAGGTGTGGGTTAGATAGACACAGGTTGCGATCACCGGCACACAGGTGTGGGTCAGATGGACAGGTGCAGTCAGACGGACACAGGTGTGGGTCACAGACACAGGTGCGGTCAGACGGACACAGGTATGGGTCACAGACACAGGTGTGGTCAGACAGACGCTGGTGTGGTCAGAAAGACACAGTTGTGGGTTAGACAGACACAAGTGTGGTCAGACAGACACAGGTGTGGGTCACAGATGGACACAGGTGCGGTCAGACGGACACAGGTGCGGTCAGACGCACACTGGTGTGGGTCACAGGCACAGGTATGGTCAGACGGACACAGGTGCGGTCAGACGGACACAGGTGTGGGTCACAGACACAGGTGCGGTCAGAAAAACACAGGTGTGGTTCAGACGGACACAGGTGCGTCAAAACGGACACAGGTGTGGTTCAGATGGACACAGGTGTGCGTCAGACGGGCTCGCACCCCTGCTCTTCTCACCTGAAAACCAGTGAATTTGACGCCAGGGTTGTTTTCGATCTCCCACAGGCCTTCATTAAACCCTTTCCTCTTGTTCGACTTGCCAAACTTGTCTTTGTATTCCTTGTAGGGCAGCAGGTCTTTAGGGCCCAGGAAGGCACTGTGGAAACACACGCTGATTAGTGCTGCTTTATACAGATCACTGAATCACAAACACACTCCAGACTTACGTCTCATGGGTACCAAAGAAGAAGATGGGGTATTTGTTAGCTGGCGGCTTCACAGCTCCCTCCGGCAGCTCGTCGATCTAAACGATCAGGAGGAAACACAGTTAAACTCTGATCAGGAACATTATTCTGAATGACAATTTTAAATGGGTTTTCATCCATAATTCAACATATCAGCTCTGGTCCAGTTCTGGGCCCAGATCATACCCCCCCCCCCCCCCTCTCTCGCTCTCTCCCTCTCTCCCTCTCCCCGTAAATACCGCCCTCTCTCTCTCTCTCTCACACACACACACACACACACACACACACACGTCGCGGAACGCAACGGTTCGCTCCGCACACCCGCTAGTTCGAGTTCGGTTCTGAATGCACCGGTTCGGGTCCCGCGCGGGCAAAACGGCCGCTTCACGGCCCGGGTAAGGAAAAGCTGCTGCCCCAATAACACCATTAGCGGCACAAACACACACCAACAGACCCAACACACCTCCAAACCGGACCCGTCCCAAGAGTCAAACACTGCGCAAACGTCTAAAATAACACAGAGCCCCGAACGACGAGAACGAGCGGATCACTTGACGGTACGCACAAAAACACGCGTTGGCGCCCTCGAACCGCGAGCGCATTACGGTGCATTATGCTCGCTTTCCCCCGGTCTCGGCCTGTGTTTGCAGCGGCTGCTCCGCGCTCCTGTAACCGGCCTCCGCGCCGCTACTCTCGGCTGCAGCTCGTACTCACCCTCGCCGGCCAGTGGGGGTATCCCTTCATCTTGGCGAAAACCAGGTCTCCAGCTTTATATTCCCGGGGCCGTGGGCGAGCCATCGCGACACACACACTCACAGACGAGAAAGACTGCACGATATTCCGCGGGTCTCGAGCTCAGCGACGGATGACCGACCATCAATGTTTTGATCGCAGTTAATAAGGAAATAAATAATGAAAGAAGAGAAAGGGCCTGGAGAAACAACTCTTCCCTCGTCTTCTTCCTCCTTAAACACTACAGCCCGATCCTTTCTCCGTGCAATGTTTAGGGAACGTTTTATTTCCTAATTTTATTCTGTCATTTTGTTGCAGACAAACACACACAGCACGTGTTCACAGCACAATTCAGCATGAGTTTATTTTTTAAAGGGGAAAGAAAAACAATTAGAAACAGACCTGCAATAAAAATGTCCTTTACAGAATGTCCTTCAATGAATAATATTTAAGCCAACAGTTTCATTATGACAGGCTCCTAAAATATTCTTACAACAGGACATTTGCATCTAATAATGTTAAAATAAAAAGGGTTGGGGGTTACAGATGTGCTCAAGAGAAACAGAGGCTGGAGTGCACAGAGAATCATTGAAGGCCAAAGCAACAGATTGAGAGTCTATATGTGTGCATGTGCTTTATACTGAGTGAACAAACCTGCAAATTAACAAGCACAATACTCAACAAAAAAACGCTTTTGATGAGAGCGAATTTGTTGTAGAAGCAAATGATTTCACTCCACTGTGAATTCAGTAACACTTAGGAGATACAGTTGTGGTCAAAGGTTTACATGCACCTTGAATCTACAGAATCTTATATAAATACATATACAGTAGCCCATCTGTTAATGCATTTTGTTTCCTTCTGGAGCATCAGTGAATGTTTGAAGCTTTTGTAATAATTGAGTCCCTCGGTTGTCCTCAGTGTGAAAAGCTGGATCTCAGAATCATACCTTTGCAAAAAATGTTGAAAGCCAAGGAATTTGTAGGACTTGGAGGATTTTCCTGAAGAACAGCAACAGGACAAACAAGGAACCCATAAATAATAATCAACAAACAAACAGTTGGGGTTCATCTAGATAAGATGATGTAAACTTATGAAAAGGTTCATATTTATAAAGTCTTGTGGACTATATGTAAACATTGTTTTTTGTAAAATATCTTATTTTGCGGATTCTGCAAGGTGTATGCAAACTTTTGACACAGCTGTGACCTCCTGTCATTGTCTGTTCTGCTCATCTGTGTTGCAGTCCACAGACAGAGGATCTGCAAAACACTCAGATTTAAGCACAAATCATCACATAACAAACACAACTTCAGCATCTGAGTGCAACAATATTTACAAAGCTCTAATAAAGAATATTCATGGACTTCAAATCAAAAGTTCAGGAAAAATATTATTTTGCATTTGAGATAATTCCTACTAAACACATATTCTCCAAACACACAGTTACCAAAAGGTTGACATTTCCTGGATGTAAAAGCAGAGCGACTGACTGACACTGGGTAAACTTAATGGATTGATGACAGTTATAACACACCCACAACAGTGCTCTTTTACCTCTGAAATATCGGAAACAGTTTAAGCACAATACAGTCAGCAATTAACTAGACTTTAGCCCACTACCCAGATTACACTTTCCACCGCGTTCAATGCGTGTCTGCTTACGTTCCAAATGTCATAACCAGAGAATTACCTGGTGATTTGTAAATGTGTCATTCTTGCGTCGTCACAGTTTCTGCATTTTGTTCTTCATGTGAACACGCTTCAGGATTGGTTATTGCCTGATTCTCAACAAACTGTTGGTCCAAATGCATGTGTGGCAGTTAAAGAGAAGCACACAATTCTGTGAATAATTACACAGACTTTCAGTAGGCTAAAATGGTTTACAAAAGCAACAAAAACAATGTAAAGAGCAAATCAGTCACAGTCTTTCGGATTGTACAGATACAGAACCGTCACCAAAAAAACATCATAATCAAGAGAATATTATCACTCAAATCCCATATTAAGGTTCGATCATGTCTGAATGTTGGAGCTTTAGTGATTCTCATCCACTCCTGAAAGACCATCCTCCTAAAGCTGTGTAAGACCAACAATTTTAAATGTTTAACATTCGTTCTTTACAGTGAATTATTGATTTAGTTGTTGCCATTTGAGAATTTAGATAAACTATTTAACTGCTCACAGACTTCTTCACAGGTTCATTTCACGGAAACAGCAACTACTTTGATTTAATGATTCAAAGCATCAATTTATATATATATTTTTGGTAACTCTTTATTTTACGGTGTCATTGTAACACGCAGTGTTGGGCTAGTTACTCAAAGAACGTAATATGTTACTCATTACTAGTTACTCCTTTTAAAAGTGACATTGTTACTTTACTTATTACTTTCTGGCAACAGTAATTAGTTGCACTACTAGTTACATTACTTTTTCTTCACACCCCACAGAAGTTGTTCAGTTCAGTTCAGTTCAAGTATATTTGTATAGCGCTTTTTACAATACAAATCATTGCAAAGCAACTTTACAGAAAATTAAGTTTCTACAATATTTAGTAGTAGCTTATCAGTGGTCACTCAGTTTATGTGCATATGGCAGAAATGCTTGGATAAATCAATTAAAGACGTTATCAAACAGAGGATTAACACTATTAACAGCAATTATGCAATCAAACTTATAGCAAAATGTGGTAGTTCTGTATGTTGTCTCTGGGTTAGCATCATCTGAGGTCCTCTAAGGGGTTGCATCATCTCTTCTCAGGTGTTCTGGATCCAGACTGGAGCTTGTGTTGATGTTAGTTACCACGGGATGTAAATCCAGCAGAAACAAAGAAACAAATAGAGACATAATTAGCGTAGCTCCTGTTCCAGCCAAGTAAAATTAATTAGTTTAACCCAATCTAAAGAATAATAATGCACATTTGATCAGATATAACTGCAGTCCAAAATTATGAGATGCATTATTTGAATGCTTGGCCATAGAGGTGTGTTTTTAATCTAGATTTAAACAGAGGATAGTGTGTCTGAACCCCAAACATTATCAGGAAGGCTATTCCAGAGTTTGGGAGCCAAATGTGAAAAAGCTCTACCTCCTTTAGCGGACTTTGCTATCCTAGGTACTAGCGTTTTGTGACCTTAGGGAGCGTGATGGATTGTAGCGTGGTAGAAGACTAGTTAGGTACACAGGAGCTAAACCATTAAGGGCCTTATAGGTAAGTAATAATATTTTGTAACTGATACGGAACTTAATAGGTAGCCAGTGCAGAGACTGTAGTATTGGGGTAATATGATCATATTTTCTTGTTTTCTTCCAAATGCCGTTGCATTTTGGACTACCTGTAGCTTGTTTATTGAAGATGCAAAGTTGTAACTTGAAATATTTGAGGGGGATCATATAGGTGTGAGGTTTTCTGACCAATCCCCCGCTGGACCAATTACTTTAGGGAACAGAGACTGTGAAGCAAATGCGAATGTTGACTTTGGTGATCTCATCATTAAAGGACTGCAAGTGGAAGAAAGCCGAAAAGTCAAAAAACAAGTGAAAATGGAGAAGTGTCGCTGAACAAAGAAGAAACCTGGAATACCAGCAGGACATGAATTTCAAGCTGAGAATTGTGATAAGGCTGATGCGTAAGCAGAAAAATTTGAATAAGAAAATAATGAAATTGATAAGAGAGATGGCTGAGTATAATAAGATCCATCTCGAGCTGCAAGCATTAACAAATGGTTTAGAGTCTTTAAAACTTAAAGCTTCAGTTTTAAAAATGTAGAATTTTCAGATGAGAGGTGTGATCACGCCTTCCTTTCTTTTTGTTTTTAATTTTTAAAGGTATTAATCTTTGTGGTTTAAGTTGCTATATGCTTTGTTTGTTTAAAGGGTGAAGAAGGATGCGTTTGCATATTCCAATACACTTGGGAGATGAAACCGCAACCGAGCTGTTAATTTTACTATGCATTCAGGTGTGACTTCTGTGGTTGAACAGAGCATACTTGTAACTATGCATATGAGGTGTTACAGATATTTTTATGCTAGCATTTACGTGTCTTTTCTGACCACCCCTACAATTCTTCCATTTGAACTTTTGACACTCTGCATTAGATGTGATAAAGGTCATGTACTCGGTTTGTGTATAAATACACATGATTACCAAATAAGGGAGAAGGCAGGGAAGAAATGCAAATGATATGCAAGGCTATAAAAGGTAGAGAAAATCTGTGTGCGGGGCCGCACTTCAATGGTGAAGAATTATTCGCTGTTATTTTCATTTTTGTTACTTATGAGTTATTGTCTATTAATAAAGCGAAGCCATGACAAATGGTAATGCGAAAAACTTTATTAAAAGAAGAGCCTCTGATTAACTTATTTATGAGTAACATATTATTCTGAACTGAACGTTCCTATGAGCTTCAAGCAGCCCGGACTCAGCTGAGCAGTTGCCGGGGCCGGGGAGGATTCCACGTCTTTTCGTCACAGATCCGGATCTCAGAGGTAAGGGCAAATCGTTTGCAACTGTTGATGAGAGTAAGGAATGTGCATTAGACATTTAGTGGGTTTTCCTCGGGGTACAAATACAACAAACTGTGTATCTTCCACATAAAATTATTCTAGAATGTTACTAACAACATATTTGTGCCTCATCATTTGACCAAAATCGACACTGGATCACAGTCAGAAGTGAATTACACTCAAACACTCAATAGTGATTGATAGTGACATTCAAGTAGAAGTGTTGTATTAATCTCATTAATTATCATGTGTAGCTTGAAGCTAATTGTAATTTCTCCGTTACCCATATACAATTATGTTTCATTATGTATTTTATC
Organism: Cyprinus carpio; assembly: GCF_018340385.1. Lineage (NCBI taxonomy): Eukaryota > Metazoa > Chordata > Actinopteri > Cypriniformes > Cyprinidae > Cyprinus > Cyprinus carpio. The sequence goes on from NC_056614.1 coordinate 25,569,972, forward strand.
AAATCACATAAGTTTGTAAGAAACTTTTTTTTAATTTTCCAAAAAGATTTTTAATTATAGTAATATAATGTACCACATATTGATCAGAGGGGTGTGGGTGGGATTTAATTTTTAGTTTTTTAGTTTTAAGGACATTGGTTTATAGAACAGTTTGTAAAGATGGCCCCACCAGACCTGAGACTGTAACTGTGATTCCTCAGTTCTCCACTAGGTGGAGATGAAGACCCAAATATAAATGACTGTGATTGGAACCAAAGGCAAGAAAATAAATTGATAAATGAATCTGACACATTATGTGAATCCAAATGAATATATATGCATTTGCTGTTTATTTATACATTTATTGTGTTTTTAGTGCTTTTCAAAATCAGTAAATGTTTATCTGTTTCATTTATACTGCTGTTTGTGCTAGATTGCTAAGAAGAGGTGATTTTAAGTTTATTATATGAGTGAAGTGCATCATCTTCTCAGAGACATTACATATTTATAAAAAAAAAGCAGGCCTGTGCATGTGTTTGTGCCTTCGTGTGAAGTTAGTTTTACGCTGCTGTGAATCCCAGTGTCGGAGCCGCACCAGAGGGAACGGCATGATCGCGGCCAGAGGACGATGCCACACAGTTTGAATAAATGATCTAAATGTTTGTCGTCTTTTTTACCCTGCAGCCTCGACACGGAGTGATTTCAGCCCCTCAGTGCGTGTAACGCAGCCAGACTGAATTGTGGGAAATGAGGCAGACGACCAGTAAATAACAGTTGCCATGATGCCCCTCAGCTCCTGCCGCATTGCCACACAAATGCCTGCGGAAACAGCGGTCGGACTCCACAATTTCTGCACTTAACACTTGGCTTGGCGCATGACAGGTGCTTATTTTCCAGCACTGGGGGCATGTGCATTTGAATAGTGCCGCTGCCCTGGCCATCATCATCATCCTCACTGTAACACCATCATCATCTGAGACTGATCATGTTGCCAGACAACCTTAATCTGACCTTTACACCTTTCATCTTTACGTGTGTATAAGAGAAAAGCTATGGGGAAAAATGGAAGGACAGTAAAGCAGATGTGTTCTGCTCTCATCATCAGGTTTATCTAGTGAAATGCTTGTTGTAACTCATGTTTTCCTCACATGATCTCCTGTGTATGGTGATGAACAGCTAATGCTTCATGCTCTGTATATGTGGATTTGACTTCTGTCCCCATCTGTTGATTTCAGATGTTGAACAGTGTCCTTTTGGGCCTCGACACAAACTAAATCATAGACACGTCATCGCTCAGCTGTTAACGTGCATGTCTTAATCAGCTCTCATCTGCTCAGAAAGCTCATCATGAATTAATCAGCCTGTTCCTCATCACTCCAGCAGTAATATATTTCACAACTGTAAGCAGGTTTAGAAACGAAAATCTACTATGTCGAGTAACACATATCAACTCACTAGCCAATACTGGTGGTTTGAATGAATGAATGAATGATGCATTTATATAGTGCTTTATTGTGTATTGCTGTACATCCAAAGTGCTTTACAATCATGAGGGGAGTCTCTCCTCAACCACCACCAGTGTGCAGCATCCACCTGGAAGATGCGACGGCAGCCACAGGACAAGGGCGCCAGTGCGCTCACCACACACCAGCAACAGGTGGAGAGGAGAGAGAGTCATAGAGCCAATCCAGTGGATGGGGATTATTAGGAGGCGTGATTGACAAGATCCAGTGGAGAGAATTTGGCCAGGACACAATTATGATCACGATGGATTAAAGAAACTCACAAATTGAAAACATCTTTAAAGTGTGAACACACAGTTTTCTGTAAGTGCATATAAACACCTGAAAATAGTGTAGGCTATTCTGTTTTCAGTTAAAAAAACAAAAACAAATTCTGGCTTGAATTTAGTATGAAATAATAATTATAACAATAAGTAAAAATCTGCACTTTTCCAAACACCTAAATTCAAATTCATTGATGCCACTTTGTTCATTCTTGAAGTTAACTTAAGTAGATTCTTTGTTCTGGTGTGCCGTCTTGAACTTATGGAAGTGTGAGTACAGAATAACGAGAGTACTGAATAAAGTGAGAGTACAGAATAACGAGAGTACTGAATTAAGTGAGAGTACAGAATAACGAGAGTACTGAATAAAGCGTGAGTACAGAATAACAAGAGTACTGAAACCACAAATACAGAATAACGTGTGAGTACAGATTAAAGCGTAAATACAGAATAACACTTGTGTGCGATGGACAGTCCATCTGCTAATTTTCAGTGAACAAACAAAATAAACAAAATAAATGGTATTTTATAAAAAAAAAGAGTCTCAATGAATTTTTTTTCTGTTTTGTTGTTTATGGAATCTGCAAACAATCATTGACTTCAGTAAAACTGAAAGTGATTCAGTGATGCAGAATTAATAATAAATATATTTCAGTCTAAGCAGTTTGATAATCTGTTAGTTGAAGTTCTGAATTGCCGGTAAACGGCAAACACGGGCTGTACGACATTTGCACTTTTGAGCTTTGAAAGCTAAAGGCAAGAAGGTAATGTGTGTATAGAAATGAGAGTTTAGTGCTTTAACACTCTCTTCGTTGGAACAGAACACAGTGTCCTGATAAATAATTAAAATCCTCAGCACAAGATTTTCTTGCCTTGATCGCATTCCTGGATTGTGATCACGATCGTCTCGTTAAAGTCCTTACCTCTCACGCTCAAAGTTACAGTCCCAGCTGTCATTCCCGTCTCCCATCGCTGTGGTTGACGATTCAGAAACATAAATGGGATCACACCTCTTTTTGTCCTTGTCAATCACTGGAGCGGCGTTCCTGTCTCCGGGCCACAGGCAGGACTGCAGGGAGCGAGTGTCACACGGCATTATGGTCCTGCAAACAGAGCAAAAAGCAGCTTTTTAACATAACAAAAAACCAAGCGATGCATTATTAAACGGGCAGATCAGGCACAATTTGAGTAAAGATGTTGAATGTTGAGCCACGGGTTTCAGCAGCGAGCAACAGCGACCGCTCAGCCGCGTTCAGCATGAATAAGTGATGACGGCAAGATCAGCGACGTCCGACATGAACCACTTTCTGACAGACGTGCGCAACCCTGGCTGCAGCATCTCACACACACACACACACGGTCCCCGGGCCCGTCTTCCCTTGGCTCCGCACAACTCTCACCTGATTTGTTTGCAGTAGATGCAGTGTGGGCAAAAAAAGCAGCAGAGTCTCTGGAGGCCATGAGTGTGTGTGTGTGTGTGCAGTTTCCTCTGAGAGGATGCCGCTCTGATTAGCCTGTTTGGGACACACACTCACTCTCTTGCTGGCCTTGAGAACTTCTTCCCACCGTCCTTGAATTAGACACTGCAGGAGAAAATAACAGGCAATATTCTCAGTTGCACCGCTCTGTGTGTGTGTGTGTGTGTGTGTGTGTGTGAGAGAGAGAGAGAGGGAGGATTTTATAAAGCATACATTTGAACTGTAAATTACACTAATGAAATAATGACTAATAATACTAAAATCAATACATCATTGTTTCTTTGTCAATGATGATTGTTTAACAGTGTACTTTAAGGTCTAAACAGAAAGGATTCAGAGGCGGATCACGTATCTAATTAAAAACCTTTTCTGTAATAATGTAAAAGTTTCTATACAAACCACAAGACAAGCGAGGATCACCAATGAATTGACTTTAACAGGAAAAATGACTCTTTGTTGTTGTCCTCTTGCATTATTGACCAACTATTTTCCTGTTTGACACTGCAAAGCTGTTTGGACACAATCTGTATTTAAACGCTTTAAAAATAAAGGTGACTTGACAAATATGCCATATTATATTTAACAGGGATGTGGCTTGTTTAGTTTCTGTGAGGATTATATCCTAGCTTATTTTCCATTGAACAGCTGTATGTGACGTGTAATCATTTGCACTTCATCGCATCACATGATAATTCAGGATTTACATTTGAGAGGATCAATGAACATTGTTGACTCTTTTAGACACAAAGAATCTTGTGCCACTGAAACACTCTGCTTTCTTCCTCCAGTCTGTTTAATAAAACTTTAAAGAAGAAGACACTCAGTAAGAAAAATCATTTCACGTCTTGAAAGCGATAAATGTGAGCTATTATAGCAGACCTGACACATTTGGACCGAAGTGAAACGTGTTGCTCAAAACGATTTCAAGATGGATCCTCCTCAAAAGACAGTGGGCATTTCAAAAGGCGCACATCAGACGCTCGGAGCTCATTGTGGAGCACAGACATCTCTGGTCATACCTTTTGTTCTCACTTGGGAACCACTTATAAGAAAACAAGTCTAAGGTTTTAGCTCTAAAAGCTCATGCCAATAACAGTGTTTCCATAGCAATCCAAGCACACGACCGGCTAAAACGTAGCATGGAGTCTGTGTGATCCGAAGCACCTCTGACCTCTGACCTGCTGCTAGATGATATGGATCAATAAGACCAGTTAAAGTTCTTTGAGCTGAATGGAAGTTTGTGAAAAGAATAACTGTGATTCTTCAGCCAGTAAACAGAGCTGTGATGCGAGTGTCAAACACATGAATAGAGGCTCCATTTCAGAGCTGCTGCAGTGTGACTCTAAAATCTGTTTTTCCCTCAATCCCTTCGCTGTGATCTTTGCTTTTTTCCTGAACTTGGATGAATTTATCTTTCTCTGTCTTTTGAGCTGAATTGATGTGAGTGCTGGAAACTCGCTGTTGGACTATGTGTTGAGCATCCTGACGGTGAGTGTGCAAGCAGACAAAGGTCAGAGGTCACAGACTCGTGTTTTTTAGCAGAGCTGAGATGGAGGCGAGGCCATGGGGCAGCGTGAAACACACACGGACACGCACGCTGCATACATAAAAAAAGCAGAAAATATCCAGGAGACTGTAACTGCTTTATGAGACTGAGTCATTTCACAATGGATCTTCACTGAATCTGAAACACTCATGACGCTCCGTCTGGACAAAGCATTTTAGTCAATGCAGAATGATTTTTCAGTTTAATGTTAGATGATTCCAACTACCATTTTCTCTTTAATTCATGATTAATTATTTTAAAATAGAAAATATATTTAACTTTTTAAAGCTAGGTTTACAGGCAATATATATTCACTCACAAGTAAAAATCTGAACAATGGATATTTACATGACTGCAGACAGCAATTCTGTGTGTATGTGTATGTATGTTTTTGTCTGTCAGAGTGTGTGATGGGTTCCGTGTGTGTGTGTGTGTCTATCAGAGTGTGTGATGGGTTCCGTGTGTGTGTGTGTGTGTGTCTATCAGAGTGTGTGATGGGTTCCGTGTGTGTGTGTGTGTCTATCAGAGTGTGTGATGGGTTGTGTGTGACTGTGTTTGTTTGTGTCTATCAGAGTGTTTGACGTGTTCTGTGTTCCGTGTGTGTAGGTGTGTGCGTGTGTGTGTCTATCAGAGTGTGTTATAGGTTCTGGCAGGTCCTGGTGGGCTCGGCTGGACTCAGCAGAGGGTCTGATTGATGTTTTTAAAAAGATGAAAAACAAAAAACATCCTCAACACGCCGATTTACATTCACTGGACGTTGAGTTATATTAATACAGGTTATTTTTTTAGCAAAACCTTTCTGATTTTTTTCTGTTCAGTTACATTTTATCAGACTGTGTGTTTCCTGGGAAAATTGTGCATCCCTACCTTGGATTACAATTCTAATTATTATCAATGTTGAAAACAGTTGTGCTGCACAATATTTTTGTGGCAACTTTGATGCGTTTTATTTTTCAGGATTCACAGATGAATATAAAGTTCAAAACAACATTTATTTGAAATAGAATTTTTTTGTAACATTATAAATAGTCAGTTTTGATCTCTTTAATGCATCATTGATAAAAATAAATAAATAAATAAAATCACTTAAAATACATTAAAAAACTAACCCCAAACGTTTAAACAGTAATATGTTAATGAATTGTGTTGTTGTGATGCATAAATTCACTTCAGCATGTACAACTACTATATTCTATATGTGACCCAGGAGCACAAAACCAGACATAAGGGTCAATTTATTTTATTATGAATAAATCATCTTTCCATTGATGTATGGTTTGTAAGGAGGACAATATTTGGAAATCTGGAATCTGAGGGTGCAAAAAAATCTAAATATTGAGAAAATCACCTTTAAAGTTGTCCAAACTAAGTTTTTAGCAGTGCATATTACTAATCAAAAATTAAGTTTTGATATATTTATGGTAGGAAATTTACTAAATATTTTCATGGAACGTGATCTTTACTTAATATCCTATTTTTGGCAAAAAACGATTGATAATTGATAATGTTGACCCATACAATGTATTGTTGTTTATTGCTACAAATATACCTATGCTACTTATGACTGCTTTTGTGGTCTAGGGTCACATATATGTAAAAAATGTGTGTATACATATATAAAATATGCCCTTTGGGGAAAAACAAAACAACAACAACAAGTGATGTTTTATTTACAAATTTCAGGAGGAGCACCCGGCCAATCCACTATCAGTAATTACATCATCTATCCAACCACCACGAGAGAGAACCATTATAAATAATCATAGCAGCCTTGCCTTCATTCTCTCTAGTCTTTCAGCATCCCCCCCACCACCACGACTCTTCACTGTTGACCCATTCCTACGAGGGGGTGGTGGGGGTTGGTGGGCGCTCTGTGTTCGGGCAAATACCGAGCTTGGAGCACTCTCCCTGGACAGCACGCCGAATATGCATACTATGCTTCTTGCTTTATTATCTGCAAGGCGAACTCGTGAAATGGGGTTAGGAATGATGTGACTGTTTTATCCTTCTCAATTAAGCAGAACAATCTAGGATGTGTGTGTGAGTGTTCGGAATAATAGTGAAGATCAAATCATTTTTGCCAATTTTATGGAATATAGTGTGTTGCTGTCTAATGGCACACTTTCATTCAATCATACGAGTTAATGTGAGCCTGCAGTGTGCTAATATAATCTCATCTGCTGCCGTATGTGTCACATTTCAGCATGTCTGATACTAATGCAATATCCTCTCCTCATGTCATCCATCCACTCACCCGGCCGGTGGTGAGGCCTAACACCTCCATCACACGCAGTGAATCATCAGTCAAACGCTGCAGAAAGACAGGCGTACTTTAAAGCGCAAATTCTGCAGAACACCGGGCTCTTTCCTGAGATCTCCTGAGCCGCTGATTAATGGATCTCCAGCTCCAAACTCCTCCAGCTCCAGCCCTCCTGCCCCCCCCACAGCTCTCGGCCTGTCCAGGCGCTCCGCTCCTCCCCCCCGTCTGTGCCGCTGGGCCTAATGGATTTTTATCAGCCTAAAGTATCAGAGCTGATTTGAGGAGTCCCTCTGCTGCTCTAGAATTCCTTTTGAAATGCCTTTCTTTGGTAGTCTCATTGCACTAGCCTGGGGCAATGGCCTTCAGAGATCACAATGTTATTAATATAAACATGTCAAAACGCATGCTGAAATTCAAAACAGGGGTGCCAAAATGTCAAGGTGTCAAACTGCTGAAATATAAATCAGGCTTTAATATTCCAAAGCACTGCGAAAATAGCCTTACTGCAAATTGCTGTAACAATGCGGTCCATTTGAGATAAAGTCATTTTCTGCACGCTAACGGTGGGTTCGACACAGCCGTAATTAGCAAAACAGGACAGTATGTCTCTGCCTGATTGCGAAGCGGCTCGCGTACAGAGAGAACCAGTTCAGCGCTTTTTACTTCCGGACAGACAGAAAGATTGATTCTTCTCAGTTTGGCTGCATTTAAATGATCAAAGAGCCAAAAGTCACTGAAACAACAGCTGCACTAGCGCCAGGCTTCATTTGGGCGCCGTTGTCAGGGTTTGAGTTTGGGAGTCTGTGTTACGAGGTTGAGGTTAGGAACTGGTGTGGTTAAACTGAAGACTGAACAGAACATTTACTGTCCAATAACAGAGCGAGAGGATCACGGTTACTCGGCATGAACAGCATTCATGTGCTTGTCATGCTGAATAAAGGTTAACATGTGGCCTCGGAAAGCACTGCATCTATGATAGAGAGGAGGAGAGCGGACTGAGACGTGGACTCACCTGATGTGAAGTGTCACCTCTTCTACCCTGCTGATCATGCACGGCGGTTTGGAGCGGCTCCAGGCATCCACGCGCCGCTGCGCATCTGTTCCAACACAAAGCCGCATCTCAAACACATGCGCAAACACACCAACAGCCCTCAAATGCTGCAAGTGCTGCAAGCATCGACTGGCCTAAGACTTCAGCCCTCTGTGACCTCCCGTTCATGCCTTTCATTTGCAGTTACATACACATGCTAAGAAGTAGAATGTCTGCATCAAATAACTTTTTGACTATAATGATAACTTCTGACCATTTCATTTTATATTTTATTGCCAGCATGTATATCCTAACACCGTGTCTACACCAGACACGATCAGTGCGACAAAATACTGTAGAACCCATTATAATCGGTTGTGCTGTCTACACGACAAATCCCAGACAGTAAACTGATCATTCTATTTATGACGTGCTGACACAAAGTTCAAATGATTTGCAGCAGTTGCTTTGTCACATCTGGTGTAGACACAGTGCAGTGAAGATGATGATATTAATAATAATAATAATAATAATAAAAATCTGTATAGCCCTTGTTATAGATAAAATGGAGCTCCCAGTGCATTACATATAAAAAAAATAAACATTAAGAAAGCATAAAAACAATACAAAAAGAACAAGAAAACTGGAACAATGAATGGAGGAAAGATAAAAGTCTGACATTAATTAAAAAGAAACAATGAATATTAAAATGTGCATGTTAGAAATGTGAATCTGTGGAGATTCACTGTATGTTCACTAGGTAAAAGATTCCAGATTTAACGGCAGTTGAGCATGTTTAACTAATCCAGAGAAATCGAGGACTCCGGGGGTTTGAACACATTTACTTCTATCCTCACATTTATCCTTGCAATACAAAGCGTTACAGTTAACAGTTTGTATTTCACAGAAACGCATACAAATTCTGTGAAGTTTAGAACAAATGTACGAAATTATGTAATTTGCCTAATTCAAAGAGCAAACGTGTCACTCAATACAGCATCTGGAAAGCATCTCAAGACCGACTAAAGCTTTCCTCGTTTTCATGCCGAGGGTAAAGAGTTTTGGTTACTCTATAAGGTTATTCCTCCAATCACATTAAAGCTTGACACCATCATCTGAATTTTTTTTAAATTATACCCTGCTGTGCTGATGGACTTCAAAATACTTTGACACAAAACATATATTTTTCAAGTAAAATATATTTGATTTTAGTGCCTTTAGCATTCATGTAAACAACACAGATATGACTGGAGATGCATGTCTCTTCTCTTTGATCTGCGTCTTCAGACTTTGATCTGTCTATGAGAGTGAAAAATGTATTTTCCAGCGGGGCTGAAGCGCGGCGCTGCAGTGACCCCACAGACGCAGGAAACACCATCTCCAAACGCTCCTGGAAACCTGCAAATGAAAGCTGGAAAATTAAGTAAACATACTCATATCTGTCAGTTCCACCATGACCTACCATGCCTTAAAGCAGGATCTTCCGCTCCGCTCTTTCAGAGGCCCTGTGATCCAGATGGAAAGCAGCAGGGGCCAAACGTTTTCAGAGCAATTACTAAATTGTGAACAGGTTAACATGACAAACAAAGCTTAACACGCTTTATGGTGTTTGTGAACGGTACGATAGGCTGAAGTAACGAATTAAATGCTGCAAAATTACTGGGATTAAATATTAACTGCCATCTTCAACTAGCAAACAGGTTTTGAGAATCTGTTGATTCAAATATCTGCTAAACCCCTGTCTTTGACAAAATCCACTCAAATGCTAGAGGAAAAATTGCAGAACCATCATTCAAGAGAAAGAAACTTCTGTCCTTCCACTTTCTCATGCAGTGAGGAAAAACTAGCCTGTCTTTGTTCTGCAAATGTTCTGAATTTTCACAAAGTGTAAAAATCTCAATTAAAAATTTATGATCATTAGTGAACAAATGTGATTTGATGATGTGTGAGAATGTTGACTGTATGTTCCAAACACAACGAGGACGATAGCATGCATTCAGTGGTGCTTCATGCACTCTGCTTAATTACAAGCAACACTGGGCTTGTTTTGTCAGACAAAGAGATCTGGAACCACCAACATCCAACTCAATAAGAAACACAGATAAACACTTTGTTTAAAAGTTTTCATTCATTGATTTCATTTTTATTTAGTCAAACACATTGTGCTGTTCTCATTGTGCTGTTCTCACTGCAGTCTTGATTAGCTGGTTCTGATGTGTTTGATTAGGGTTGTCTTCACCGGCATAAAAGCTACTGTTAAAAAATGGAGTTGCTGAACTGGATACTGTGCTTCTGTACTCGTACTCATACTTGTAAAAATTTCCCAAAAGCCAATACCACACAGTGTGTGAACAGAGCTGTGTCCAGAAAAAGAAACACTGACAACAGAACAACAGAGAATAGAACGGAGTTATTAGAGATTAAGGATTTCTATGAAGTACATTTAAGGAATTAACATAATTTTAAACATTTAATATTCACGCCTGTATAGCGGATGTGCGAGAGCTGATAAGCTGAGTGTGCTGAGTGGATAGAGTGTGTGGCTGCACATATGCGCAAGCTTGTCGAGTGAATATCTCACAGACATCACTGGAATGCTTGTAGTTCGGTCGGATATGTCAAAAGCAAGCAAGCCAAACAGTGCACAAGTTACTAAAGTAATTTTACGGTAAGGAGAGTGAGAGAGCGAGAGAGAGTCAGAGAGCACGCACTTCTGTTGCATGATCTTTGATTGCTGTTTGCTCCATCAGTGATCAAAAAGCAAACAAAAATTATGGGGCATTCACTATAAATAAGGAGACAGTCGTGGCCTAATGGTTAGAAAGTTTGACTCCTAACCCTAAGGTTGAGGGTTCAAGTCTTGGGCCGGCAATACCACGACTGAGGTGTGCTTGAGCAAGGCATCGAAACCCCAACTGTTCCCCGGGCGCCGCAGCATAAATGATACCCACTGCTCCGGGTGTGTGTTCACTGCTGTGTGTGTGTGTTCACTGCTGTGTGTGTGCACTTTGGATGGGTTAAATGCAGAGCACGAATTCTGTGTATGGGTCACCATACTTGGCTGTATGTCATGTCACATCATGTCACTTTAAACAACATTTATTTTAAACGTCAAGCATCCACAATTAAAGCAAAAGTGAAACTAGCATTTTCTCTCTCATTCTCATAGTGAAACTAGAAGTGTCTCTCTCATACTGCACCAATGCAAACATGTGCGCGCTGCGCAGGTTTAGCTTGCTTTAGAATTATGGTTTTTATTCGTACACGAAATATTATGCACATACTCATATAATGTATAACGAGTGGTTCCCTGCATTATTTTAGGAAAAAGTTTTATGATTACAGTATTACAATCTAATGTGCCATTAAAATGAACAGTCGATTTTGTCTCTGTACCCAATATTTGAAAAAAAAAAAAAAAAGACAAATGCTGTGAAAATACAGGTATCGGTATCGATATCGGCGAGTACCAAAACGGAAAGTATCGGCCTCGTTCTGAAAAAAGTGGTATCGGTGCATCCCTAGCTGAACTACTGTCAGGAAGGGGTTAAATGCATGGACTGAGTTTTAAGGCAGCACAGCACTTTTAGCAAAACCAGTTGGAATTCCATAAAAAAAGTGGATGGTGTGGAATAAAGAAGCCCACTTTAAAGTGCAGAATCAACTCAAATATCGCATTTAGGAGAGTTTCTTGATCTCAGTTCAGCTGTCATTTGACTCTTAAACATTCCTCAGAGTCCTTTAAACCCTTACGGCTCAAATCACTGGCCTTCAGGAATACGCAGAATTAGCTTGTGTGGGGTTTCAGTCCGTGCTGCTGAAACCTGGAGCTGTTAGGCTGTGCTGGAAAATATGCTGGATCATTAGCATACAACAGCAGCCGAGGCTCACAGCTGCCATGTACATTTTCCTCTAGCTTGCTGCCATTTTCTAATTGTCCACTCAGAGCTCTCAGCTCCACTTAGAGCATCTCCTCTGAAACAAGGCCTTCTGGGTAGGGAGATGGAATCAGTGGCCACCGGTCTGCCTTCACATAGTGATCTGCCACTGTAGATCGGGCATAAGGGCATCCAGCCTTACAGGCGACGCGGCACACACACTTACACAGAGACACAGAACCCGTCGGCCATCGACACACACGTCTAAAACACGTTTCTCTTCTCTAGGGCTGCTTCTGAACTTGCAGCCAGGACAGCGACTTGTGAACATGGGAATTGCAAACGCTGCCACAGACCGGCTCTGACTTCAGCCCACGTAGAGCCAAAACCAGGGTTGTTTCACAGACACGCGTCACAGATTCCCCCTTGATAATTATTACAGATTAAATCATATGTTCACATGTTCAGATCAAAAGTGTCCGGTAAACAGATCAAACATCAAAGGACTGTGTTTCAAGCAGGATCTTGTCTCTGATTCAGTATATTTATTGAATTCCTTGAAAAGTCTGTTTTAAAAAAGACTTTCAGTGTTCTGAACCTTGCTCTGTTCGGACGCAAACTAACGCAGTCCAAAGCACTTATGGTCTGAAGATGAGAGCTCACATCCTGTGATTTACGCCAAAGTGTTAGTTGTGTTATTAGCAGAGAAACGGAGGCTAATATCAGGTTAGATCTGTCATGCGGTTGCTCTTCTCTCTGTATGTGTGTGAAGTGGAGAGAAATGCTGGGCTGTTGAAGCTAGTATTGACCAGCTCCCCACCGCCAGTATAATAATAAATTTGACTCACCTTGCATAAAGTGCAAAGCAGCATGGGCTTCTGTCTGCATCTATGAATCAACAATGAGAATGACAAGACAGTTACACAAACTGACATGTTCATGCATGAAATGACAGGATAATATCATCGGCTGAATGTTGAGGAATTTGTGTTAGCAATACGTATAAGGCTGAGCAACAATTTCTTGACAAATATTACCACTCTAAACAAATACACAAAATTAGCTGATCATCAACAGAATTTGTCACATAATCTTTTTTTTACCAGTGGTAGTTAGATTTACACCTAAAATCCGCAGTAAGCAACACAACAGGCGACAGGGACAGAACAGAAGAGAAGTATCCAGAACAGAAGCAAACTCTTCTAGCAATTTTATATATATATATATATATATATATATATATATATATATATATATATATATATATATATATATATATATATATATATATATATAAAGGCACCAGCAACCCAGTTGCAAAAAACCCTTTAAGTTACAAAATCATTAATTTATGAATATAACTGAGGGTTTTCTTAGCTTAAGGGGTTTATTGCAACCAGTTGCTCAGTGATGATCACAATCAGTTTTTGCTGTTGTCACAATCCCAACTACTAGAAAGAAAATTAGCCGACAAACTTCTTCCTAAGGCCAGCATCGAGCGGTGTTGAAAGTAAGCGGCATTGGAGGGCCTGGATAAAATGTACATTCGTATCTGCACTAAATTAAAATCCTACGTACTCATTTCAGGACACTTTCATAACATGTCTCTGTGACGCAGAAACTTCTCTAGCAAAGAAAACATGCTCACCTCAAGAGATGGCTGAACGCATTTCTTTCTGCCCAGAGGTAACATTAGGAAAACATTGCTTGGACATTGTACGTAGAATTACTTTGCAAACACTGTTGACCATAAATTGGGTTTATGTGTGATCTTTGAGTGACAAGACTGATGGTGTCAGGAACTGGGAATTCCTGTTGGAGTTAAACCCGGACACACTGTGTGTGGTTCTGTGTCAGGATGGATGGACACGTTGAGATTTGTGCCCTGCATTCCTCTTTCCCAAACTTAGGGACAAAAAATAAAAAAAATAAATAAATAAACATTTTAGAAAATCATTTTTTTAGAGGTACTTGTACTTGTACTCCCGACTGTACCTGAAACTTGAAATGCTATCAGACTTTAGAACAGATCTGTCCTGAGCAGATGAGTGCTAGACAAACTGGACTGAGCTATTTTATTCCTGTCCATTATTATTATTATTATTATTATTATTATTATTATTGTACATAAGTGTACACATGTACATACAGCGTATGTGACAATTTCATTTGTCAATTCAACTCAGAGGATTAATAAAGTTTATAGAATCAAATTTAATCAAACTCTTAACCTCTTACTCTCATTTGAACCCTAATTGAATCTGAAGTTACTCAAATTGGGATGAACTGATGTAAAAAGACTAACTGACCCAATCCAGCTTTAATCACTTTATGATAAGAATATTTCAGAGAAACGTGGCTTCACAGTTAATGCACATGCTTTGACATGTAGTGCTTATCTGCGGCCGACCTGCTTTTGAGTCTGGCTCCAGACCATTACTTATACAACGTCCAATCAAATTAAAGAAATGAAAGGCCACAGACCAACAACAACAACAAAAAATTTTCAGACATAAATATACCAATGCAAGAGCTGCTGTCATACACAGAGGCATTACAGTTCAAAGGACCCATCGCTGTAAACTGGAGCTGGCCACATTCAAGCAGAAAGATAGGCTACTGAAGGACTAGCCTAATAAGAACAAAAAAAGAAAGAAAAATAAACTCCAAACTTTAATGTTTATATTTCCACACGTCCTTCAAATCACATCCTACAATGCAAAAAACTACCACAAAGCATGAAGACTTGAGTTTGGCAGCCTGTGAGCGAGGATGTGCATGTGACTGGAGGCAGGCTGGCTGATCTGCTGTGATGTAGTATATATGACATGCTGGTCAGAGCGCATCCCTAATAAGAGCAATGAAGACACACTGGGGCAACAACAGGCAGCTGTTTGCTCACCAGTCAGGTGGAATGAAGGGATTGAACCGGTGGGTCTGAACTGAAGCCATCCGAGCAGAAGCTCTGAATATCTGCATGCCTCCAATTACTGCCTGTCCTGCCAGCAGCCGGTAATACACACACACATTCCTGAGCACTTGGATTAATGCTCTCTTTCCTTTGATTAAGGCAGTACTGAGCTTTAATGGTGAACCCACAATGTTAGAGAGCTGAAACAATACGCAAGTATTCACATTACACAGAGACAGAATAAACAAATCTGCCAAACTTCAGTGATGCTGAACAAAATATTCACATCCAAAATGTTCGACAGGACAAAACTCACAGCCAACTTCCATCTAGGTGTTTCCAAAACAAACTGTTTGGATTTTTAAAAACATCCAATGTTCAAGGATGGTGTTCAGGATGTGATGTTTGGTCTGTTTACCTCACTATCTATTTTTGGTTGATCATTGGTTGTAACTATTCCTGTTCACATTTACATTGAAGGCCCATAATAAATATGAGTAACAGAGAAGAATAAACAGAGTTCAGAGAACTGACCCTATCTTATAGAAGAACAGAAAGAATTATTAATGATGACCAGACCTGTGGTGAATACACTTAAACTTTGCATAAAGAGCTTGTGGCTTATTATGAGCTTAAACACAAGTATATGATGCAAACTATTTTGATAACAGATTTCTAGGCAGCTATTTACACTTGTGAGCAGCAAACCAATAAGATTGCAGCTTTAGGTTACATGTCTGGAGGAACCGGCACTGAATCTTTCTTCCTTAGCATCCAAAATTTAAATCTGCCAAAGAACAAATAGAGCTGTCCAAAGATTAAGGTAATTGTGATTAATTTAATAATGTGTAGGTAAAATTTCTTTTTTAAAATAAGAAAAACAAAAACACTTATAATGACTCTAGATTGAGTTTTTTCACACAGCCAGTATTTGGATTGACATCCTCATGTACTAACAGCTACAGCTGTGTTCGCGCACGCTTTCAGGAGGTAATGCTGCTTTGACTGTTGGTAGAAAAAGCTTGCCTTAGTGTGAACTCAGTGGAAATGTGCATCAAGCTCATAGCGGCCACTAAGAGGAAACCCATGAGCATCCTTCTGGCACCTAAAAAGACAGAACAGAAACAGAACACTACACAGTCCTTTGGGCTTCACGATCACACTAACATTGTGACCACACATGACATGAAGTGACACATGAAGTGTGTCATTTGAGTCCATGTCCTTCAAAAACTCTGTCTTTACACAGCGAGAATGACTGGAGAGCAGAATCGAATCCGAGGATGACAATGGCCAGAGTCAGACTCACCAACAACATCTACGATGTGCTTTTCATGGTTATTCTGACCTAATTTTCACAACCTTTCCCAGACAGCAAGCAGTTTCGGCCCAGATCCGGCCCACATCTCGCCCGCGTAAAATTCATGCGGGCCAGATGTGGGCCGGATCTGGGCCGAAACTGCTTGCTGTCTGGGTTTTCCCACCTTATTGTTCAGTGCAGAAGGTAGCCCATGGGCGAGACTTCCGGTTCACTAGCCGCTGTAGGGAAATAACTAGAAGAATAACAACGTGCGATAAACGGTTTGCACTACAAACCAGTGTGTTCATAATTAAGATAATACGTTAAAATAATACGGTAAAACAAACCAATATGCAATATCAAGCAGCTTCACAGTAAACAGGAGAGTAACAGAATCAATGATGCAACCTTCAAAAATGAGACCAAATTCTGCTACAAAGCAGCTGTAGCAAGACCACAGTGTCATTTTTCAGACCCAGTTAGTTCAGTTTAAGAAAACTGTGTAAAATGTTCATTTATTTCACACATTTATTTTAAACATCAATTCAAAATTCAGACATCAATCATTATTCAACTAAGGTCGATGTTAATTCAATTCAGTTAAGTAACAGTGCCGATGCCACAACAAGGACAGTGAACACCCAAAACCAAAGTGACTAAAAAATCAAAGAAAGAACACTGGAATGTTTAATCACATTTATACTCAAACTACAGGTCTGTATTTAACGGACGGCATGCAGAGACGCAAAACTGACGGGAGAAGAATCTCCAGTGGAAGTGACGGGATCTGAACGCTTGGGATGACACACAGCTCATATCTCTGTCTCCGTGAGTTAAACACAAAATCACACTCGAGACACGCGCTGCACTATTATGTGACAGACTCGTTGACTCATTGTACCGGAAATAGAGTCTTGTGATGTTCACAGTATCAGTCCATTTGAAAAAATGTGTTTGTCGCTCTTGTTAATAATGGAACAGAAGAAATGAGAGACTCTGCTGATGTGTGAATGTGTTCAGCGCAGGGAAATACAAACATGCATCTTTATGAAACCCGCAATAAATCATGCAAATACACTTAATGGGTTTAATCTCAGTTCATTTACCAATGCCTTTTGGCTGCTGCCATTTGATGATTTTTATTTCTACAATGCTTCACGTGTTTGGTTTCGTATTGTATTTTCATTGCTAAAATTACTGTTGAACCTGCTTCTACGCTTTGCTTCTGATGGAATAGCTGAATTAAATTTTTGTCATCTATTGTACCACAAACAGTTTGCATTTTGCTCATCCTGAGAGACAGTTGTTTCACTCTTGGTATGAACAGAAAAAAGAGGTGTATAATAGTGATGTTTTCTATAACATCCCTTACGAAAAAGAAGTTTATTCAAGTGTGGTATTAGTGTACCTCTTTTAATATAAAAATAGGAAAGTATGCTCTGAGTTTACTTTTTATGTACTTCTCAGAAATGGGCTTTATGTACTTCTCAGAAATATACTTAAAATGACATTTAAGTATACTTGACTTATACTTACAAAAAGTCTAAATATATTTAAACTATACTTGTGCTCCTAGAATCCGTGTTTTCATTGTTATACGGTAGAGGGCACTAGTACACATCTTCTGTACAGAATTTCCGGAAAAAAAAAAAAAAAAAACAAGTCAAGAAGAAAAAGAAACAACAGATACTAACACATGTAACACAATCATCTGACATGAAACAGCATCAAATCTGTAACGTTATGGAATAAAATGTCGACGATGAAGAGGTAATAATTACAGTCAAGCTTTGGGGTGTTGATCGACATCTACATTTTGATTATCATTCTGAATCCAATTCATAGTCTTTTTTCAGCTTTTTGATTAAACTTACCCACATTAAGAATGCATGAAGCTAGAATAAAATGTTTTTGTTTACAAGTAGATACCCTGTTCTTTCTTTGGAGGTTTTGTATGTTCAGATATTCATATAACAAAATATATACAAATTAAAACCTAGGGACATAGTAGTATACTTAAAGTATGATGTAAGGTGCACTTAAACAAAACTTATGAGTATACTTGCAGTATAAAACTACCAAACTAGTAGTTTACTGAGACTATACTTCAAAGTGTACAAAGTATTTAATTAGTAAACTATCAGTATACCTATAAGTTCACTTTTAGTATAATTGCAGTACAAACTACAAACATAGAGGTAAACTAGTTGTGTACTCAAAGTTTGCTACTTAAAAGTATACTTTTATATACTAGAAAGTGGGCCAATTTAGTCCCAAGAGTATTAAAACAGTACACTTACAAGTATACTACTAGAACACTGATATTTGTATACTTGCTACACAAAGTATACTTACAAATATACTTGAACTTTACTTAAATATACTTAATAAAATAAACTTGAAGTATATTACTTTTTGGTAAGGGATACTATTTGGAGTTTAAAACCGCCTTCAAAAATGTTTTATTTAGCCAGAATACACATATACTTGGGAGGACTGTCAATTAAGACTGCTATTGCAGATGTGTGTAATTATGACATCTACCAGTAGAGGCTAATAGAGCGATATTGTAACCAGCAAAACCTTGACCTCTTGAAACAGACATTTGTCAAACATTCAATTAGATTTTTTGTTTCATGTTTGGTGTGAAGAAAGGGCCTTCAAGATGCCCGTAAAAGAATTGAAGATGCACTCTCTTCACTCAGTACAGTGAGGCATTTTCATAGCAAGGTTGATCCCTTTGATTTGGTTTTGTTTGTCTGCATGGTCATTCTGACTTGTGGAGTTACACAAAGATTTGCTTGCAGAGATAGAGGGAAAATGTGGTGTCAGTGTGCCGCAATCGTGGGGGGTTATAAAGCACATCTGGTGGAGTATGTGGGAGTTTCTCAGACAGCTTCCCTTCCGTACCAGTCAGAGCCGTCACACGGCTGATTTACGCTCCTCTAATGTCATGGAACGAAAACATGGAAACTGTGCCATAAACAGTGAATTCCTCATAAGTTGGGAGATTATGATTAAGTGTGAAGGGAGGAGGTCCAGCTTTTACGAGACCATCAGTGCATTAACACACACACACACACACACACACACACACACACACACACACACACACACACACACACACACACAAACACACAAACACACACACACACACACACAGGAGCAGCTATCTGTATTATCTCATGGTGACCCCACAGCTCTCATTCTAAAATCCAGTAACTTTCCATTCCTTTTTCCTTTAGTCAGGGATACATGTCAAGTCACCTTTATTTATATAGTGCTTTAAACAAAACAGATTGTGTCAAAGCAACTGAACAACATTAATTAGGATAACAGTGTGTCAATAATGCAAAATGACAGTTAAAGGCAGTTCATCATTGAATTCAGTGATGTCATCATGCAGCTCAGTTCAGTTTAAATAGTATCTGTGCAATCATTTGCAATCAAGTCAATGATATCGCTGTAAATGAAGTGTCCTCAACTAAGCAAGCCAGAGGCGACAGCGGCAAGGAACCAAAACTCCATTGGTGACAGAATGAAGAAAAAATCTTGGGAGAAACCAGGCTCAGTCGGGGACCAGTTCTCCTCTGACCAGACGAAACCAGCAGTTCAATTCCAGGCTGCAGCAAAGTCAGATTGTGCAGAAGAATCATCTGTTTCCTGTGGTCTTGTCCCTGTGGTCTTGTCCCAGTGGTCGTCTGAGACAAGGGGATCTTTACAGGGGATCTGTATCTGGGGCTCATCTAGTTGTCCTGGTCTCCGCTGTCTTTCAGGGCTGTAGAGGTCCTTTCTAGGTGCTGATCCACCATCTGGTCTGGATACGTACTGGATCTGGGTGACTGCAGTGGCCATCTGATCTGGATACAGTCTGGATCTGGTGGCTACGGTGACCTCGGAATAAGAGAGAAACAGATTAATATTAGCGTAGATGCCATTCTTCTAACGATGTAGCAAGTACATCGGGTGTTATGGGAAGTGTTCCCGGTTCTGGTTTACCTAATTAATGCAGCCTATAAATCCTTTAACGGATTTGGATATAAGAAGCGTATTATTGTGTTATGTGTAAACCGGGTTAAAGAGATGGGTCTTTAATCTAGATTTGAACTGCAAGAGTGTGTCTGCCTCCTGAACAATGTTAGGTAGGTTATTCCAGAGTTTAGGCGCTAAATAGGAAAAGGATCTGTCGCCCGTAGCTGATTTTGATATTCTAGGTATTATCAAATTGCCAGAGTTTTGAGAATGCAGCGGACGTGGAGGACTATAATGTAACGAGAGCTCGTTCAAATACTGAGGTGCTAAACCATTCAGGGCTTTATAAGTAATAAGCAAGATTTTAAAATCTATATGATGTTTAATAGGGAGCCAGTGCAGTGTTGACAGAACCGGGCTAATATGATCATACTTCCTGGATCTAGTAAGACCTCTAGCTGCTGCATTTTGGACTAGCTGGAGTTTGTTTATTAAGCATGCAGAACAACCACCCAATAAAGCATTACAATAATCTGACCTTGAGGTCATAAATGCATGGATTAACATTTCTGCATTTGACATGTCATCACCAATGAGACTGTGTTTAGGATTTCACACAGAAAATGTATTGGTAATGACTTTAGTTGAATGCTTGGCTATTCTTGTTTGGGAGGGAGACAGAAGCAGACGGATGCTCTCTGAGTGTGTGAAAGATTAATGCAAACTGTGGATTACCAGTGCCATCGCAGGCATTACACCAGAGTCTATCGATTTTCCTTCAGCTCATCAGAAAGAAGAAAAGAGAGAGGGCTATTCTCCACAGAGATGCTGCTTGTCTGTTTTACCAAGAGCTTCTGCTGTCCATTTTCACAGGCTGCTCTTCTTCCGCAGCAAGCACAATAAATGCTGGAACATTCTTATCAGTCATAGACTAGCCAGATTTACAGCATGATGACATTCATGACTGACAGCGCAAGTATGGTGAAGACCTTGTCATGCTGCCGAACCCTTAAACTGCATAAACGCTGAAAGCATAAGACCACTTTTGTATTTCTATATGTGACAAGCCTGTGTGCACGTCTTGTGAATGGCTCATAAAGGCAGCGTAGGAGTGGTGGTGTTGTGAAGAGTTGTGCACTTTAATCTGCTCGTTCACAGCCCACAGCGTTTGCACAGATCTGTGTGTTGCCATACATATCAAGTGCATGAGAATTTTCGTTATCCAGAAACAAGTAAAAAACCATAGATGTACATTTGCTATGTTGTTGAGTGTCTAGATCAGTTTGAGGATGTCATGCAGTGAAAACCTTACCTTGATCTGGAGACAGCAGGGACAAAGCCTGGACGTTTTGATTCATGAAGATGATCACCAAAGCCCAGAACTCTCCAGCAGATGAAGCTGCTGTGGATACGAAGTGTCTGCTAACCAACTGATAAATGTCTGTGGTCTTGTGAACAAGATCAAGCTTTATATAAATTAACATGATATTTTGTGACATTGTAACCAAAGGAATCTTTTGTAATCCCTGAAAATTGTGGCTAAAAATAAATGTGTGAATCTGCACACATCTGAAAATATGACCGTTATTACATTTTATTTTACTTGGTTTAACCAAAGCATGAACTTGAGTATATATAGGGTGGACAGCCTAATTAGGGGACATAATCAGTCTCAAATTATTCAAATTACTTAAAGTTTAAATAAAATGGTTAAAATAACTCCCAGGTCCCCTTTGTCGAGACCTCCTGTTGTAATAAAAACAAATTAAATAATGCATATGATGTCAGCACTTATTACAATGGTCCCTGGTTTCCTGACCACTGTTTTAAACCTCTCTGACAGGCATAAGCTCTTGTATATCAATCATAAACATAATTACTTACAAAATACAATACAATATTTATATTGAGTGATCCTTACCAATTACAATTGTACTTCACTTCTTAGTCAAAGGAGCAAGAATGTGTGAAGTCGTTCTTTATGTCCACATACCTTATAATGTGCTCTAGAGATCAATTTTAGTTCAGAGCTCTGACCATTCTGAGCTGATATGCAGATTTCTTTAAATGCCTTTATAACCAAAATGTGTTGTGCTCCATAACACAAAAACCCTAGTCTGGTTAAACCAAGTCAAATAATAAAAAAAACCTGGTGGTTTTTTCATTCTGATACATAAAGATAAACATTCCAAGAAAAATTATGAAAAATGGTCAAGAAACAAACTTTATATATTTTTTGATCATTTAAGATGGACTGAACTGAAAAAATGGGTCTCACAATCATACAGGCACAGTTGTAAAAAAAATGCTCAAAAGTGCAGAAGATGCTGGACAACAAAAGAATGAGGATTTTTATGAAGAACAGTCAGCAATTAAACAAGGGACTGACGAACTATCACAAAACAAACAGTCTTGAATCATCCAGGGAATGAATGAATATTAGAAATCAACCATGTGTAAACCTTTGCACAGGGTCAGTTGTGTAAATTCAGTTATTATTTTGTCTTGCAGACAATTTGTAAACATCTGTTATGTGAAGTAGATTAGTCAGGGCAGTAGTAAATAATAAAAAGCAGCTCTCTTCTTTATTTCTTTATTTATTTTTGTCTGGCATATTCAAACTTACAGTATGCTAGGAACAGGTAATCTGTATGATCATGAGGCTGATGAGTGTTCAGAACTGCTATCCAGCTCAAATATCCCTTAAAATGATATTAAAGCAGACAAGCTTGAGCTGTGAAAAAACCTCAAGGTGGGACATTTATAAACCTCTCTATCAGAGTAAATGGCTTTTGTGTGTGTGTGTGTGACTGCTGATAGATGTTGCTCTAGTTGTGTCAGAGCTGTGGCCACGTTTGGGCAGGTGTGTCTTTGGCTCAGACACGTATCGCCACGAAACAATCAGCTCATTGTGCAACATCTACATTCCAGCCGCCACATGAGCGTCTCAAAGCTGCTGCACTTCACGTCCGTCTGTGAGCCAGCAGCGTCCGTGGCGAAACCTACATGACCAAACTCTCAAAACTGATTTACTGAATAAACATCCAGCTGATGTGACCTATTCTCTGTCAAGAGCTCTTGTACATTTAATTGCCGTTTCACATGACTATTTTGTAGTGAGAGCTAGTATTCTTCTGTCTTTCCTGAGTGTTGGATTGTGGGAGTGCCCAAAGAGACTTCAGAAAGATGTAGAGGTATATTTTGTTA
Source organism: Cyprinus carpio (assembly GCF_018340385.1). Classification (NCBI taxonomy): domain Eukaryota; kingdom Metazoa; phylum Chordata; class Actinopteri; order Cypriniformes; family Cyprinidae; genus Cyprinus; species Cyprinus carpio. Next base: position 25,593,319 of record NC_056614.1, read on the forward strand.
GTCCGGGTTGGGTGTCTGGACAAGGTCCCTAAGCTGTTTTATAGTTTAACCAGCCTTGACTTGTTGGATGGTGACATTTATCTGCTGACTAGCAGGATCAGTGCGCTAAGCTGCAGTCTGATTCTTGAAAGGCTGTTGGCATGTGCTGGTGCCTGCGTTTTTCACCCTTGACTGAAAGCATATGCTACAAACAGTGTTAGCGTGTGTTAGCCTGTATGCATGAGTATGCATATGTGTTAGTGTATGAATGTGAGTGTGGGTGTGTGTCCGTGGGTTCCCGGCCATTTCCGACACATCTGGCAGTGCTTGGCTCCTTCAGGTGAATCATGTCTCTTGGGAGGCTGCCTCACTGTGTGTGTGTGTGTGTGTGTGTGTGTGTGTTTGTGTGAATGTGTGTGAGTGTGAGTGTGTGTTTGTGAGTGTGTGTTTGTGAGTGTGTGTGTGTGTGTGAGTGAGTGTGTGTGTGTGTGTGTGTGCGTGTGCGTGTGTGTGTGTATGTGTCTGTGTGTGAATGTGTGTGAGTGTGAGTGAGTGTGTGTGCTAAATGATGTTTATCTGAAAGTGTAACAATACAAACAGGTTTTCTGTAAGGGTTAGGTTTAGGGTAAGGGGATAGAAAATATTGTTTGGTCAGTGTATAAATAATAGAAGTCTATGGAAAATCCCCAAAATTCACAGAAACAAACGTGTGTGTGTGTATGAATGTGTATGAGTATGTGTTTGTGTGTCCCTGGCTTCCAGCGTTGTGGCATCTGCAGTGTGGCTGGAAGTATGTGAATCTTTCTCACAGTTAATTCAAACACCACATGCTTTTCTTATTCCACCTCGTCACCCCCCTCAGCCCTTAAAGGGAAACGTCAGAAACAAAATGTGTAATCGCATGCAGTTGATGATGTTTGTGCAGTAGTTTGGAGTGGGTCACGAGCGCTGGCGGGAGCACAGGTACACTCTGACAGGGCTTCTTTATGTGGCCGATGGTGTTCATGGGGCCAAGAGCAGCTTTCACATTTACAAGCCCCAACACACATAAGCTGCCTGGGGCGGAGCATGCCTCCGTCTGCGATCAACAGATAACAGCCTAAAACTGCTGCTCTTCACTAACAACTTCTGCAAAACACCTAAACATTTACCCTTTGCTTCAGCTACTAAGCTGAACAAGATACTGGTAATAAAAAAATTGCGCTAGTTTTTGTCGGAAGTGTCACAGTTGTGCAGATTGTGTGTGTTAACAAGTGGAGGGAGTCTGTTTTGGAGAAAAAGGTAATGAGTGTTACAAGAGAATCAAACAGCGGAGAGAGTTTGTCTCCACTCTAGTAAAGAGACAAGAGGACAGAGACACGAAACGTCTTTACGTATGTGTAAGTTACGTATGTAACCCTCGTTCCTTGAAGGAGGGAATGGAGACGTTACGTCAGAACAGACTGACGAATGGGGTCTCGCCTGAGAGTCCAATCTTCGAGTGGTAACAAAATGAGCCAATGGTACGCTGAGTACCTTTGTCTGCGGGATTTGCATCACGAGCTCCACCCTGCTGTGTGGGTATATAAGGAAAAGCACGGGCATTCAAGTCTTCGCTGAGGAGCTGTGCCATGTGACCCGGCAAGTGATAGCACCCTGTCATAAGGCCAGCACAAGTGAGGGACTATACTAACACAGATTGCACTGGGTAGCATATTCCCGCTGGAAGTATGCTAACAAGCTGCCTGCTCGTAGGAGGACTAGGCACATACCAGCCGCATAGCAGTGATACAAATGAATCTCTGAGGAACCCAGCTTCCAGGGTGGAATGTTTCAACGACAGAGACAGCAAGGGTGAATTGCCAAGGGAAAGACACATGCTACCGAGAGACTTACTGTGGAAATACACATGTGGAATTGCCCAAAAAAAGGGGAATCACAACACATGGAGGCACCTAGTCCAACACAGGGGCTGTGCAATAGGTCATGCACGCAAGTGCTGGATACCAACAGTGCTGGAGGAACCCAGGGTTCTGAACTGAGGAACTCACCTGAGGGAAATAGTGCACACATCCAGTCCGTGGAGTGGAATGGTGCAGCAAGTGGGTTAACACCGAGCAGGTCCTGTTTATTGGCCCAAAGGGGCAAGTACCCAGGAAGACACGCGCTCTACATGGAGATTATAGAATCTCACAAACGTGTTAGGTGTCGCCCAGCCCGCAGCTCTACAGATGTCTGTTAGAGGGGCACCATGCTCCAGCACCTAGGAGGAAGCAACACTCCAAGTTGAGTGAGCCCTTACCTCTAGAGGGCATGGCAGGTCTTGAGCCTGATAAGTCAAGACAATAGCATCCACTATCCAGTAGGATAACCTCTGCTTGGAGACAGCCTTTTCCTTCTGCTGGCCTCTGTAACAAACAAAGAGCTGGTCTGAGGTCCTGAAGCACTGAGTTCTCTCTACGTAAGTGCGCACGTACTGGACAGAGCAGTGCAGGGCTGGGTCTGCCTCCTCCAGGGGCAGCGCTTGCAAGTTCCCCACCTGATCTCTAAAAGGAGTGGTATGAATTTTGGGCACCTATCCAGGCCGGGGTCTCAAGATAACTCGAGAGTTGGCCAGCCCAAATTCCAGGCACGCTTCATCAACTGAAAATGCCTGCAGGTCCCCGACCCTCTTAACCCGAAACCTGCTCCTCGTCCTCCCTGATCTTGCACAACGTCTGTGAGGGCACTGAAGCGGTGCAGAGCAAGCTGTACTGTTACCAACTCGAGGCAACTGACATGCCACTGAAGTCGGGGTCCTGTCCAGGAGCCTGACGCAGCATGCCCGTTGCACGTGACACCCAAGCCTGTGGCAGAGGCATCTATTGACACACAACAACCAGCACATGGAAATAAGAGGTCCAACCACAGGGTGAAGGTTCGGCGGCAGGACGTATTGATGGTCACCAGGAGCGTCCCCTGTTGCCATGCCCATCTCGGGACTTGGCCGTGGAGCCAGTGTTGAAGCAGTCTTATATGAAGCAACCCGAGCGGTATGACCGCCGCTGTGGATGTCATATTCCCCAGGAGCCTCTGAAATAGTTTCAGTGGAACCGCTCTCTTGCCTTCGAATTGACTCAGGCAATTCAGCAGTGACTGCGCATGCTCGCTTGTAAGATGCGTGAACATGGCAACTGAGTCCATTTCCATACCGGGAAAAGAGATCCTCTGCACGGGGGAGAGTTTGCTCTTTTCCCAGTTGACCCGAAGACCCAGACGGGCGAGGTGTCTGAGCACCAGATCCCTGTGCTCACACAACTGTACTCGAGAGTGAGCTATAATCAGCCAGTTGTCGAGGTAGTTGAGGATTCAGACACCTTGTTCCCTGAGAGGAGCCAGAGCTCCCTCCGCAACCTTTGTAAAGACATGGGGAGACGGGGCCAACCCGAATGGGACAACTTTGTACTGATATGCCTGTCCCTCGAAAGCAAACTGAAAAAATGGTCTGTGTTGAAGAAGAATGGAGACATGAAAGTACGCGTCCTTCAGGTCGATCACTGCAAACCAATCCAATGGATGAATGCAAAATGCATTTGGGCATTAACATCTTGAACGGAAGACTGTGAAGAGCTCGATTCAAGGCACGCAAGTCCAGGATTGGCCGTGACCCACCTGTTTTCTTGGGTACTATGAAGTAGGGGCTATAGAAGCTGGACTTCATGTCAGCTGGAGGGACCGGTTCTATCGCGCCCTTTGCCAGCAGGGTCACGACCTACGCATGCATGATAGGAGCATCCTTGCCCACCATCGTAGCATAAACGCCGAGTGAACTGAATCGCGTAGCCGAGCCTGATCGTTCGGATGAGTCAGCGGTAGCTAGATTGTATAATATGCTTTCAGAAAGTGATTCTCGCTGAAACTAACTGCGTTACATTACAGGGTTTTTTTACAACAATTTTTGCACTAATAACTCTAGACACATAATTCACAACCGATGATCAAAATTCACATCACATTTTTCAAAACGCTTTTAATTACAATGATCCTACTATGAATTGATACAATTGCTCAAAATGCTACATAACTGTTGCATTACTCTTGAAGCATAGTTTTTATGGAAAATTATGAACAATATTAAATGTCTAGATTATGAAAGTGAAGCAGCTAAGGACTAGGAGTATGTTTAGGTATGATTAGTTTCAAGATGCCTGTTGTTGGGAGAGAAAAAAAATCCCCCCAAAAAATATATCATTCTATATCATTGTTATCATATCATTTTTCCTACAATACTGTAAATGTATAGAACTGGAAGCTGATGAAAACCATTCATATTTTTGGATGAGCCAGGTTTTAACCTGGCCATTACACGGGGGAGAGGCTGAGATCCCAGCGGTTGAGAGCAGCCCAGAACAATGTTCGCAGCCCCCCCCCCCCCCCCTTACTGAATGTGATTTTGAGGGGCCCCACAGCAAAATCAGTGCAATGGGCCCAGAATTCCTAGCAACAGGACTGAGATCAATCATGGTTTCAGGCCCATCCACAGTTTATCACCTTGCATTTATCCTCATACTCCCCTTTCCTTACTGTAACCTGACTGAAGAATTTTTTTCCACATTGAGGTGGAAGGTTCACAATAGAACAAGTGACTCTTCTCCAGGCCATAGATGATGCATGCAATGACATCACAGGAGGAAACCTGACCTGAGGATGATAATTTCAGGCCTGTATTTGCCATGCCAGAAGATTTTTTCCAAGATTTTTAGCTAATGAAAACATCCATTATGATGTGAATGAGAACCTGTGGCCAAATTCACAAGACAGGGTTGATAAAAACATAGAGGTGCAGTGAGGAACACTCCAGTTGTCATTTTACTGTATTCCAACTGTATTTTTTTTTCCTTATCAAATTTTTTCTTATTTAAAGATTTTTGAAAAACTGGTTTTGGGTTGATTATTTCATCAATAATTTTCAAATTGTGTTGTATGAATGTGTCGAACCATAATGAAAGCTGCACCATGTGTTTTGAACAACAATATTTACAGTTTTTCTCATTTGCTAAGACACACTAAATGAAACTGGGATCCGCTTGATCTTCATCATCACATTATTAGCACAGCAGAAGTCTTCTCTTGCAAATGTTTTAACACTTTTTCATTTGTTTCACACATTTTTCACACCCCTTTTTCAAACAGTTACCACAGATCTCATTGCAAGGGTGGATTCACTGTGTTTTGAACAAAAGAAAAAAATCTATTCACAGCTGATAGAAACTACTTGCATAATTATAAATCTCTATGCACCTGTGTTGTGAAACTCATTTGCACAACTCTTCAATCAGCAATCAGTCCTCATCCATATATAAAAGATGCCACCTCTTTGTTGCTTTTTTGAAAGAGTGGATTAGTGGGATCTATTGTGGGGTCTTTTTTGGGGTGAGAACAGGTAATTCACAGTGTTACTGTAATGTATACCCTGTGTATTTCAGCTTTACTGTATTGCCCTGTTAGCAGAACAAATGTGTCTACAGTAATGCAGATGTTTTATCAATCCCATTTATGTGACTGTCATACAGTAATGTCAATTTTGACATGCTTTTGGCTTTTACTTTATAATCCCACCTTTGCCACACACTGGTGGCAGAGGAAAATATTTAGTATTGCAACAGGAGTCTGCCATTTGGTAGTGCAAACAATGCAATCAGACTGCGTGAAACAGGCAGCTAATTGCAGATCAGGGAGCATTTGAAATATAAACAGTGTGACGTTTGGTAGATCGAGTCCTTGAACGAAACCATGTGAATGAAGCAGCTGTACAGAGTTCCATTTCAAAGAAACTCTGACAAAGGAGGCACGATTTCCAGTATGTGCAGGTACAAGATTTTTTTTGTAATACCTTGTTTACCATAGTTACATGCGACTGGAATAATTTGCTTTATGAATTTGCTCTTTCTCTTAGAGAATAATGGAGCTTGAAGCTGAAGGGGCACAGACAAATTCATTTTTGTGTGGATGAAAGCCGGCTTTCAACCTCTGTAAATTGAGGGCGTCGCGGGAAACATCAGCCTACTGTCACAGTGCCAGGTCAGATGCCAATATCACCATGTGTCTGCCATCTCCAATGATGGAGTCCTTTGCCACATACCAACTAACATACAATACCGAACACCTCATCACATTCTCCATTCCCCAAATAGATTTTTGAGGCCTGGCATGGACTCTGTATGTCATAATTTGGGACAATGTGGCTTTCAATGAATGGTTGCAACAGCCTATCCTCCCTGCATACTCGCCTTTTCTGAACCCAATCGAGGAGTTCTTCTCTGCTTGGAGGTGGAAGGTGTATGATCACCGGCCATATGAGCAGATGCCCGTCTGGTTGCAATGAATGCTGGTTGCCTGGCAATGAGGACTGCCAGGATGGTACGCCATGCAAGGAGGTATTTCCACTCGGTGCATTGCAAGGGACATTCAATGCGATGTTGATGAGAACCTGTGGCATTCAGAACGAATGGACTAAATGTGAAAGATAAAATGTATATATCTTTCTTTTTTTAAAAAAAAAAGGGTATTTTCCACCCATAAGTTTTCCTTTGGTAGTTTTTTTTTTCCAGTATCCATTTGAGTTTGTAAAGTATCATATTTCATATCGATGGCTGCATTTTGTATTTTGTTGTCCATTGTGTAATGATGATTGAAAGAATAAATTAATTTGACCACAAGTTGTGGTGTTTGATGGAAATATTTGCTTTGTTGCATGTTTTTAATGTTTTGTGAGTGTTAGAGCATTTTGCTAACAAAATGAGTCATTTTGGCCATTGAGCTTCAGTTTTATCCTGTGTGTTAACGGTTTTGAAAATGTGATGTCAGAGTGGGCAAATGTGTTGAAGCAATCGAGAAAAACTGTAATTATTGTTCTAAAACCATACAGTGAAATCTTGTGTGCGGGTGATCTAAAGTAAACTTCCTATGCTATTTCATAATAAATCAGTTTTTTGAACCAATGCCTCTGCAAATGCAAGGCTTCTTTAAATATATGAAAGCAATATGCAAAGTTTTAAACATTGGACAGCCTGTGTTACAAATAATGACAGTTTTGAATTTTTTGTCTAGAGTTTTGAAAAATGACATCAAGGTTCTGAAATTGGTGACAAACTGATTGTAAAAAACTGTAAGATAATGAACAGGGCTCTGTGCTTGCATTGTTTAGATATAAAGTCAAAAATCAGCCTAACTGAACTATTCATAAGCTTCACTTGCATCGGTGCAACTAAATATATTTTCACAGTCAAACATAGTAATTTGGTGGCACTGTAGAGCTGAAGCATGTTCAGAGATTGTATTGCTCTAATCAGGAAAATTATGTTTGGCAGATCACTCACAGCATTGTAATTGTAGATGAGACTTTAACATTTAGTACTCACATACTGCAGGCCTTTAGCAGCAATTCAGCACACAGTGTCACTAATACTCCTTATAACATGGTTTGTGTGTGGAGAGAGAGAGACACGTGAAAGAATGGGTTGTGTGTTGCAAAGTGACAGTGATGCAGTGTGTGTGTGTATGTGTGTACGTGTGTGTGTGTGTGTGTGTGTGTGTGTGTGTGTGTGTGAGAGAGAGAGAGTGTTTTTGTGCACGTGTGTGTGCATGTGAGTGTGTGTGTGTGTGCGTGTGTGAGCATGTGTGTGTGTGTGTGTGTGTGTGTGTGTGTGTGTGTGTGTGAGTGTATGTGTGCATGTGTGTGTGTGTGTGTGTGTGTGTGTGTATGTTGTGCATGTGTGTGTGTGCATGTGAGTGTGTGTGTGTGAGTGTGAGAGTGTGTATGTGTGTGATGGGAATGTCAGTGTTTCTTGTGCTGTTCGGACGGACTGCTGGGCAATGGGTGTGTAGTGTTTGGCTGGTAATACTGAACGCCATCCCCTGCTGAAAGATTCCAGAAGCTTCTCCTCCTCACAGGGCTCCTGGGTCATGCGTTTGTCATCATGACCTCTGACCCCTCAGGCCAGCGTGGCAGCAGGAATGTAGGAGATGTTTACGCTGCTGAAACTGATGGAGTCCAGGTGGCCGCTGAAATCCCTCCACTCTCTCTCTTTCCTTCTCTTTCTCTCTATTGCTCAGTCACTCCCTCTATTCTGCTAGATCTTTGTTTTATCTGGGTAAAACATGTTACATATGTGTAGCTCACGCTTTCAGTCGGGATTGTGAGAAGACACAAATGTTTATTATGAAATTATTTGGAGGAGAGGAAGTGCAGACATTGTCAGCGAGCATTTGGCAGCGCGTGTGTCCTACCTTCACGATGATGGTTCATCTCTCTCGCCATCATTCATCTGCTGATGGCTTTTTGAAGTGCTCTCTAACTTCTGGAAAGTTTTCCACCTCCCCCCTCTTTTAAAAGGCCATTAAACTGTGTTGTAATGCAAACGGTAATTCTAAAGAGACCAAACAGGTGTCCGATGTGCAGGCAGCATGTCTAATGTAGCTATTACATGGACAACAGCAGATTATCATAAAAGCATCTCTCCTTAATGTGGACTGGACTGATCAATAGCAGACTGGCGATGAGACATGCACACACACACACACACACACTGCAGACTGGAACTGATATTTGCTGCACTTTATTAATCCTCTCCAGCATCCTGACCTGATTCCAAACACACACGGAGTGTTTCACCATCACTTTGGGTTTGACAGCTGTTTGCGGTTCTGCAAATTCCAGGGTTTGGGTTTGGATTGGGGTTAGGGTCAGATTTAGCGTTATCCCGTTTACCTTTGCTCTGCCTCTTTATACATCTGTCTTTGCTTCGCCCGGGGCTCGTTCCTGCTCCTCTGTGAGCGCAGAGAAGAGAGAGGTCAGAAGTCACACAGCTCCTCCACAACCATCTGACGTAACATCTCTCTGAAAGTGGCATGGATGTCGTATTTGAATACGAGGACTTCTCATGGCTGCCGTGGCCTCCAGCTTGTTCAAAGGCAGTATTTTTAGAGCCACTACGAGATAGAAGCTGCTCTTCGCTGCTCTCTGTGTTTTTGAAGTACTCTCTGCTGGCAAAAAGCTTTTACTCGTACCTTTTTGGATTAAAACGATCCTCATTAAAGCACTATGAGGCTTTTCATTCTTTTAGTGGCATGAGGGAAAGCTTATTTAATGTGATTTATTGAGTTTGGTGCCGCAGAGATGTGTCATGTTTTACAGAATTGAACAGAATCACTGAAATATAATTTTAAGAGTAATTTCTTTGTAATAATCTATGAAATGCTCTGACTGTATGACAATTGTGCAGTAGTCACTGATTTTCTTAACTCTTTTCCCGCCATTGACAAGTTATCTTGTCTTTTAGAAGACGTTTCCCTGCCAAAGACAAGTTTTTATAGCTTTTCATGTTTTCACTTTTATACACTCGGGGTTGCTATTATACATCTTCTGAACGAGTACAAAACCTCCCGAACAAAAACACATGTGAACAGGATGGAGAAACGAGCGATCTCTCATGTAAACAGATGCATATTAAAAATAATGTGATCATCAGCAATAGACAGCATATAAATGAAAACTGCATAATGTTACGGAGTAAAACGTTGATCCTGGAAGTGGTATATGTCTGTGCAAGCTTTGGAGGTGTTGATGGAAGCGATTTACTGGATTTATGCCTTGATAATCGTACTGAATATTATCCAGATGTAGTTTTTGATAAAAATTTGATTTTCTCACCTTTTTGCTCAAAACTATTTATTTTTATGAAACCTACTTATATTCAAGTGTTGATAAAAAAAGAATGCTTTAAGCTAGAATAAAACAGATATTTTTTTGTTTAAAAGCAGAGGCTCTGATCTTTATTTTGGTGTATTGCATATTCAAATATTCATACAGCAAAATATACTGGAGGCCATCAAAAAATCCTCAAAATCGCTTGCAGGGAAAGAGTTAATATATATTAATGCACTGGCCCCGCCCCCAGACCTGTACGTCATCTTACATTTCATATAGTTGACTGTTGACAAATATGATGCAGGGCAACAACTCCATAAATGCAAATATGCCTTAAAATGTAAGATTTTGGAGCAAGAATGCTCCTGTATGAGTTTTTGTTTCATATTAATATCATATGTTAAGTGATATCATATGAGCAGGGAGAGCAGTAGTTTATTACACGAGTGCTGATTTTGTCCTGAATATCACAAGTTTAAATATGATTTTATACAACAGTTCAGTAAATAAGAAGATGACATTGTGTTATATTTTAAACACAACATTATGTGCTTTTGCTCAATTTTGCAAAGAATATATAACTTTTAAAGCCATAGCAGAATTGTTGTGCATCTCTGAACAACACAGCGGTGTTTAGTTTCTGAATAAATCTGCGTTTTGAATGAATTGTGTGAATCAATGATTCAGTAGTCCATTCATAAAGAGAGCCATTAACTTCATTCCTGAATGAATCGGCCACTTGAACGAATTGAATGAAGACATTAATTACCAACACCTGGTGGCAGATTTAGTTTCTTATTTAGAGTATCATTTCATTGATAAATAATAATAATAATAATAATAAAAACATTAAAGGGATAGTTCATCCCCAAAATTTTATTCTGTCATTGTTTACTCTCAAATCCCTCATGTCGTTCAAACCTTTCTTTTGTGGAACATAAAAGAAGGTATTTTCAAAGACTATAGAATACCCTTAAAGGCACTCTGGTATTTTGAAGACTGTTAATGACAAAGCTGTTTTAGTTACTAGTGACTTTCAATGTTTGAACAAACAATACTGAGGTGTTTCTCAAATTACCTTCTTTTATGTTCCATAGTTTATGTTAGGCTGTTGTAGCCTAAATGTTTATGTGTAATATATATATTATAATTTACTTTCTTTGTTGTTCTTCCAAACCTTTCTATCTTTTTCTTTCTTGGCAATGGCAGTACATCGTCACTCACTTTAATGCTTAATAAAAGCACCCAAGAGCACCAAGAGTTTGGAGCGATTTAAAGGGGAGTAAATGAGAAAGAATTGCCATTTTTGGGTGTACTATGTCTTTAATGTTGCATGAACGATGTGTATAAACAGGGTTTAATTTATCTGTAATCTTAACTCTTTACAACTAAACTAAATAAAAAAAATACTTGAAACCGAGACAACAAACAAAAGTCAGATTAGTCAACTGTAATATCACAGTGTTTCTGTTCAGCACTGTCCTATTGTAAATGGGTTATAGAAGCTGAATGTACTTTCAATTCATTGGGTAAAATATGTTTAGATGAACAGCCAATGCACTTTAACGATATCCCATTTTTTCTTCTGGGATCAGTAAAATTCTTTGATATATTTGCCTAGAATTGTGCAGCACATTATGCTGCATCTAGGAAGACTGTACATGAACAAACCAAGCTCATGAGGTGCATAATTTCTTTGGATATTCACACTGCCTGTTGTTTGCACAATTAAATACTAAGCATTAATGAAATGATATTTTAACTGTTAATACATCAAAACACACTTGTATGTCCCTGTATGGTGTAGATGAAGTGGTTTGTGTTTGCATGTGAAATGTAGTTCGCAGGAGGGTATCTGCTAGAACGAGCCGCTGCTCGGTGTCAAACTCGACTCCAGACCGCAGCCTGAGGGAGAAGATCAGCAAAACGAATTCTGTCTTTAAAAAAGCTATCTTACAAATAGCAGCACTGCAATCCAGCCAATTTCTGCATGTTGATTTGATAAGCGTCCTCTGGGTCTCGCTGCACAACTGAGGGCTTCCCATGTGTGACTTCATTAAATTTGCCTCTTACAAATAAAGCTTTGATCTCCTGTAAGTAATACAGATTTAACCGAATATTTCGAGCTATATTAGCTACACAGTAATAGTTCCTGCCATTTTGCTTGTTGCAAATTTGTAGTTAAGGAGAGGAGATGCCCACTCAGTCATCTGTCTCTGAGAGTTAAAGAAGCCAAAACCTGTTAAAACCTGCTCTATAATGGATTAAACACAGCATGTTTTTACCTGCTGTGTAATTGGTGTATTAAAATGTCAAGTGACTGCACCAAATGTAATATCGCCTCATCAGTTCAGTAGATATAAACTTCATGGACTGATTGTCATTTGTTGGGAGGCACGAATACTATAAACGTGCATTTAATTAAATGTTCTGAATTGAAGCGCTTCAGTCAAAAATCTTTCTGTCTGACCGATGATTTTTTTCTAGAGAATTTACATTCAGGTTTTTTTTGTAAAATAAAAGTTTTTTTTTTCTGTATTTAAAGCAGACATGTGACAATTGAATCACTGCAAAGAAAACATTGAATGGGATGAAGCATGTAAGATTCTGGCGAGCAAAGCATAAGTTGCTGGGATTGATCAGAGGCTGTTAAAGCACGCACGCACACACACACACACACACACACACACACACACACACACACACACAGTATCCAGTGCTTGAGTGTGTCTTGTGCTGGGCTGCATTGATTTAATGCATTACTCAAACTGCTGGAGAGAGAGAGAGCAGAGGTAGAGAGTCTCTCCTGACTGCATTAGGAGCCTCCAGCCTTTGTGATTCCTTTTGATCAAATCTCTGTGAGAGACGCGTGTCATGCCCTCTTCCAGCCAGCTGTGAGGGGACTGGCCCACCACCCAGTGGGGGAGGTGTGTGTGTGTGTGTGTGTGTGTGAGGGAGAGAGAAAGTGTGTGTGTGTGAGAGAGAGAGAGAGAGAGAGACAGAGAGATCTCCTAAGGTGAGAGGCAGAGAGTTCGACGGGTAGGAGGGTCTCATTCCACTCCCAAGCACCCAGTTCCAGCACACACTCATCCTGATCACGCTTACACACTCACATGGGCCTGCGGACGCGCTCAGTGATTGTCGATTGCAGGAGAAAGTGTGTGTTGTGTGGGTGAGTGTGACTGAACTGTGAGTGATGGATCTCTTGCAGTAGAAGGTAGAACTTGTACAGACAGGAGCTGCTGGAATGGCAAACTGCTCAGAAACACTGGAAACTTCAGTCTGATCAAAATGTCTGAGGTAAGAAGTTTAGTTTGAGTTTGAGTCTTTCTTAGAGAAATAAATAAGAAAAAAGAGGATTGTGAGTTATGTGCATGCACGGTTATGGTGAGAAATTGTGCTTTTTAAAAGCTTGCTTATTTTGTGAGCTGTTCTGTAGTGTGTGAGTTTACTGGTGTGCGGGACAAAAACCAGCTCAACTGTGCATATGTTTCTATTTATTAAGAGACTTTTTGCGTTAATAGAGCAATTTGCTAGCTAGATATTTCAGGAGAAACTTTATTGTGCTCTTCAAATGGGTGTGATGTGTCTTCACAAGTGTGTGAGTGTTTGTTGCTCATCCACTGGAATGTAGTTCAAGACAGGAGTAATTCTCTGCTGTAATATTTTTGTGTGGAACGCTTGTTTAATCTGAAGACTGATATGAAACACATTCATTATAGACAATCACTGAAAGATTTTTGTTAATGGGACACCAGGAGTCAAATTGTTTTTTTGTTTTTTTCAGCTGTAAGAGATCCGGTCTCTGTCTTTGTGCTAATGGTAACGAGTTAGTGTCCCAAAGTGGTACTAAGACCCTGATTCTGGGCGGGCAAACACAGTTAATGGCCTTGGGGCGTGAAAGCTTTGTGTGTGTGTGTGTGTGTGTGTGTGTGTGTGTGCTGACTTCATTAAGCTCATGTTGATCAGTCACTGTTGTTTGCTGCTACAGGCCTGTTTTTTGAGATCTGACAGTAAAACTCCTTCCGTTAGAGATTCACCGCTGCGCTTGTTTTCACCATACACTGCTGCTTTTCTCTCTTCATATCATTCCATATCTTTTTGTGGTCCCAGTAGAGCTGCTAACTTGTACGCTTTGTCAAACTAACATTTGTCTGATATTGTGTGATATTGTTTTAAAACATATCATATTGCATTGTTCCTGTGGCTCAGTGGTAGAGGATTGCATTAGCAGCTCAAAAGGTTGTGGGTTTGATTCCCAGGGAACACATGCTAGGTAAAAAATGTTAGCCTAAATGCACTGTAAGTCGCTTTGGATAAAACCGTCTGCTAAATATAAATATCAGTCATGATGTCACTTGGGACCTTTGTCTCAAAGTTTACAAATTTTACATAGCAAAATAATTGATTTTATAATCAATCAATCAATCAATAAATCAATCAATCATCAAGAGTACATTGTTATGATTTTTTTTTCCAAGAAATGTAATTATTTCTTAAAGATTAAAATCCAAAATAATATGCTGAATCATTGCTGTCGTGTATTTTACGGTGCAATAGCACCATCAGCTATAAAGCTGTTTTATTTAACTGTTGGTGAAAACATGAATTAGCATGTTTGTATGGAATACCATGTAATATTAATAATACAATACAAATACAAATTCTCACATGTATTTCATAAAACTTCAGAATTTAATGAAAACAGTAATGACAGAGCTTTGGAAAATGAACCGCACATAAGCCAGCATAAGTAAACATTTGAAATGTATTCAGAAATGTATCTCTCCAGAAGTTTCTTTTTGCATAATGCATCAAATTTTTTTTTTTTTAAATATGTCTTGTGCTTTTTAGTGACTCTCATGATGTAAATATGTAAAGTACATTGGGAGGTTTGTGCATTTTCAATGATCGCTCTCTTTCTTTGTGTGTGTAAGTGCCGATGTCTTTCATAGTTACGGTTTGAGGAAAAATAGTTGATGTGGTTCTATTGGCTATTACCTTGTGTTATTGCAATATAAACTTGATCTGTTGATTAAGTGACTTTAATTAATAAGAAATTACCCAAAGGAATGCCCAAAGGAATACTTTATATTATTTATTTACATTCTATCTATGTATGTAAAGTGAGGTCCAGTGTAAAACTCTAGAAAAAAACTTACACTTTTATTTGTATTTGTACAAAATAATCATTAATAAATTATCTGCGTAACAGTAAAAAGGTGAATTAAAAACTGGACATGGAATTGAATATGAGTCTATATCTGGTGTCTCTCCTTTGGATTAATAACAGCAGCACTGGAGCTACAAAAAAACTGATGACCGTGTTTATTCTCCAGCATGAGAAAAGTCCAAAGAGCATCTTGAGCTTAACATAAATACAGTGTGTGTGTATAGATGCGTATACATATATATATATATATATATATATATATATATATATATATATATATATATATATATATATATATATATATATATGCACACACACCCACACACAAACATATATATATTAGTGAAAGTATGAAACTTTACATATTAGATAGAAGACGGCTATTTGTGATAATTAAATGAGTGGTCTTTATTACAGTTCAATTACACTATTATCGTGTACGTTTGACAGGCTATTTACTGCACGGTGGTGAACTGCAACTGTGACAGTTTCAAACCTGGTAAACTGAGGCGGCGTCTCTGTGAGCACTGCAGGCATGGCTGGGTCGCCCATGGTGAGTTTCACATTCTGAACAATATTACATTTCACACAAACATTCACACAACTTCAGACCACATTTAACACTCTTGACTGTTGTCTGTTTCTCATCTTTAACGGCACTTTAAAGGAATATTTTGGTTTAATTTCAAGTAAAGCTCAATCAATTAATAACGTTGTTGTCTTTCCTTTTCTTAAAAAAATTATTTTCTTTACAAAATCTGTTACACTGAGTGAGGCACTTGCAATAGAAACGAGGGGGTCAAATTTGTAAATGCTAAAATATTGTTTTAAAATTATAGCAACAAGACTGCGCACGTTAAGATGATTATATTGTGGGAAAAAAATGCTTACTAACCTTTTTGTGCAGATTTATATCTAATTTTACAAACTGGTTTCCATGACAATGTAATGCCTAAAATAACCATCAAAATGATGAGCTCAAATAATACACACCTTTTAACAGAAGAACTGAAGTTCTTTTATAAAATTATAAGCTTCACACAATCTTCAAAAATTATTACCACATTTGTTTCCATAGTAAATGCCTCCTTGTAATGTTTTTGTGTTTTTCTTTAAAGAAAATGAGGGACAGGTCAGAGTTTTATTTTTATTTTTTATTTTTATTTTTATTTTTTATTTTTATTTTGTGGTGATAATCAACATTTTGCCACAAATGCTGTTGACTGAGCTTAACTTGTATTGGACCTTATTCCTTAAATTGGCATATTCAAGTAATAATAATAATAATAATAGTAATAATAATAATAAAGAAATTTGTTAGTTCTAAATTAAATTAATATTGCCTTTCTGACATTAAAGCTATGTGGCATAATTTATAAATTGATGGGCAGTGAAGTGTCTCAGGTTTTTTGTTGTTGTAATCATTAGTGTTTGTAGATGGTAAACATTTACAATATTGTCTGTAATTTCTCATTAGCAAATAGATAAAAGCACACTTTTATTACATGAAGAATTCTTCTAAAGTTTATAAAAATGCACACTTTTGCACCGATGCCTGTTTTGCTTAATTGCAGCTCTGAGTAAGCTGAAGGTTCATCACATGTACCAAGGAAGCCAGGTGGAGATTGTTCACTCCAATGTGGTATTTGATATCTGTAGTCTGATGCTTTATGGGACTCAGGCAATACCAGTGCGTCTCAAGATCCTGCTGGACCGCCTCTTCAGCGTTCTTAAGCAGGAGGAGGTTATTCAGATCCTAAATGCACTGGACTGGACTCTCCAGGACTACATCCGTGGTTACGTCCTTCAGGTGAGTTGCTGCCCATCTGATCCAGTCACTCGCAGAAAAACACACTTCAATTTGAGATGGATAATTACAGTTTTGTCACACTCTTTCTTGAAAATCCATTGGTGAGCCACCGAGGTTTCTTTCGTTCTATTTGCTTATCAAGTATTCAGGTGCTTCAATTAAATTCATGGTAGCTCCTCTAGTGGAGAATGTAAAGTTAAAGCCTCTTCAGACCTCCAGATGAATGCTGTATGATGAAATATTTATTCTGGTTACAACATGAAGCTGCTGCATGACTTTCAAAGCCTGCTGGCACTCAAGAGTAATTACAGGCGGACTGAAAGACTTGCCCGACTCCCCTCTGATCTCTCCCCTCCCCTCCCCTCCCCTCATACTTCGACAGGGAAACCCACATCATCTAAATGAAGAAAAATTACACTCTACAATGAATCGCTCTGCTGCAGCAATTAGACTTCTCAAGTCCACATGCATTAGATGTATGGTTGACTTGTTATTTAGTAACTCTGTCAATCTGTCAGAAGTTATGGAGTATTTTAGGGCCCAAGTGTAGAACATTTGTTAGTTTAGAAATTGTAATGCAAATGATATTCCTTGTGTGTATGTGTCTAGGATGTGGCCGGTAAGGTATTGGACCGCTGGGCCATAATGACCTTTGAAGAGGAGATTGTTACGCTGCAGCAGTTCCTGCGCTTTGGAGAGACCAAGTCCATCGTGGAGCTCATGGCGCTGCAGGATAAGGAGGGACAGGCAGTCATAGTCCCAACCACAAGAACCAATTCTGACATCCGCAGCTTCATCGAAAGCAGTACGCAGCGGTCTGTGCGTCTGCCGGCTAAAACTGAAGCACCCAGTTGCAGTAACGGACACCATTTTGAAACGCTGGTGAACAGTATGGCCCTCATGCTGCCACTGCAACTGCTGAATTCTGTTCCGGCACCATTGCTGAGCTCCAGTAGCGATTCCAGCCACCAGGAGGCACAGACGAGACATGAGACATCAGACGTGAGCCTTGACGCCGCTCCATTTGACGCTGGCCCCATGAGAGCCGAGATGCTGCTGGACGCCGAATCTCCAAAGATGGAGTCGGAAGAGTTTAACATGAGCGGAAACTCCTCTCCCTCCACACCTTGCACTCCCTCCATTGCTTCTGAAATCACACACATGTCTCCTGAGAACAAGGTGCGGTGTGCAGAGAAGAGCGGATCCTTGAAAAAGGGCCGTGTGTTCTGCAGCGCCTGCGAGAAGACCTTCTATGACAAAGGCACACTGAAGATACACTACAACGCAGTTCATCTGAAGATCAAACACAAGTGCACCATCGAGGGCTGCAACATGGTCTTCAGCTCCTTACGCAGTCGGAACAGGCACAGTGCGAACCCGAACCCGCGGCTGCACATGCCCATGAACCGCAATAATCGTGACAAGGACCTGCAGGGTGGTCTGAGCCCGATGCAGGAGGATGGAGTCGAGGGTGAGAAGCGAGACTTTGCTGCTATCTCAGATAGCAGGACTGTCTCAAGTTTCATCATCCGCAACTCAGAGCCCAAACTCCATGGCTCTTTATCTGGCTTGAGCCAGAGTGGCATCCTCTTTCCCAATCTAAAGACTGTGCAGCCCGTGCTTCCGTTTTACCGGAGTCTGGTGACCCCGGCCGAGCTGGCTCATACGCCGGGCAGCCTGCCCTCTCTCCCACTTCTATCATCCTCAGTGCCCATTAACACCGGTCACATGCAGAGCGGCTGGGAGCCAGTGCCCAAGAAGAAGTCCAGAAAATCCAGCATGCCCATCAAAATTGAGAAGGATGAGCTGGCGGCGGAGGGCGTGTCCGAGGAGGAGACTCCGCCCCTCAGTCCCTGCACAGACACAGAAAAGTGTGATGTCAGCAGCATGGGGTGCAAACCTGTGGACTGTGACATCCAATCTGGCCTCAACTCACAGGACTCACAATGGGACACATTAAGTCAGGAGGACAGTCGTATCATCTCGCCATCGTCTCCTTCTCTCTTTCACAATAAACAGAATGAGGAGAAAGAAAGGGAGTCCTCAAAATGCCAAGAACCAGCATGCAGTTCGCGGCCAGAGCAGCCCGGCAGCCACCGACCGGCACATTTTACACACATCAGTGAAAACTGTGCAGACGGCTGCAGCGACCCAGAGACCATATGTCCAGATGATAAAGACGAGCAGGCACACCCATGCGAGATCTGCAGTATGACGTTTAAAAACCCTTACAGTGTCAAAATGCATTATCGAAACGTGCACTTAAAGGAGATGCACATGTGCACTGTGGATGGCTGCAATGCTGCTTTTCCATCCCGTCGCAGCAGAGACAGGTAAGATGGGTAGGCTTAAGGGAAATGAATGCGTGCTACACCAGGCAGTTTATTAAAAGCACATGGTAGTTTTTGTGTTGCTGTATTAGGACTAAGAGTTTGAGGATTGCTTTTATAGAAGCAAAAAAAAAATAAAAAATAAAAAAAAATAATAAATAAATAAATAAATAAATAAATAAATAGGAACAAAAGCATTTTGGATTTGTCTTCAAACATTTTTGCTTTTAATTCTCTAGACACAGTGCAAACCTGAATCTGCACCACAGGCTGTTGACCAAAGATCAATCAGGAACATCTTCTCTCCGCAGAGAGCATCCAGACCTCCTTCACAAAGAGCCCCTCAGCCAGATGTCTGTCATCCTCAAAGAGAGTCATCGTATGGGCCTCGTCTTCCCCATGAGTAAATCACTGGAGAGAGCATCTGAGCTGGTAGAGGGTGCTGTGGAGAATGAAGCGGTACTGGACCTGAGCACAAGAGCAAGCGCCCATTCATCCTGGGACTCAGATGTGGGCAGTGAGGAAGGGCTCCCTCTGGAGGACAGTGACGAGAGCTGCGATGGGCTGAATGTTAGAGCGGCTGTGTCTCCACCTTGCCTCAGTCAGCAGACGAACGGCTCATCGCCCATCACCTGCCATCTCTGTCAGAAAGTTTACAGCAACAAAGGCACATTCAGGGCTCATTACAAAACGGTGCATCTTCGCCTTCTTCACAAGTGCAAAGTTCCAGGGTGTGACACTACGTTCTCCTCTGTTCGGAGTCGCAACAGACACAGTCAGAATCCAAATCTACACCGCAACCTTGCAATGAATACCTCCATGAATCAAGAGTAGGGCACATACTCAGAGCCATATTCTCCTAAACATACATAGTCAAAGATTTACTCCTAACTCCTTGTTTGGGTTCAAAAGTACTCCGCTCTTTGTACTGCACAATCAAGCACAACTGGAAGGACACAACCATATTTATAACAAACTCGATGTTGTTTACCTTTTTAATGTTGAGATATGTTTTTCATCTCTAATGTAATATCTACTTGACAAACATTCCTTATATTTATTGCTTTTTAAGGGCAGGACATATGTCTAGAAAAATGACTGAAGAAATGACAGAGCAAAAGATCGAAGAGACAAAGATGCTCTCCACATGAGACACACGAGAAAGCACATAAAGAATTATTTTAATCACCTTAAGAGATCCTTAAAACAATCAGTGCTGTTATACAGTATGTTATGCCCCTCATTCTTTATCCAAAGCCACATAACAATCATGTATTGTTTTCCTTCTCTGCACTTATTCATTGAGGGAACACATCCCTCCTCAGCATGAGACAGACAGAACATTGATACAGCATGACAGATTCGACGGCAGATGAGAGAGTGACCATTAGAAAGAGTGAGTGAGCACTACTGATTGTTGGTGAGAGAGTGATAAGGAGCACTAGCCGTTTGAAGGTGCAGGACTCACGTTATCATGTGCTGCAATGAATTTTCTGATAGTATATTTGTGTTTGCTTACTGTTCAGATTTGTTTTTATCACAAAAGATTCAGTGAAGTTGATAGATTGTGTTGCTGTTTCAATCAATATGCTGTTTAAAGAGGCTGTTGTGGTCCTGTTGAGTAAGTTATTGTGTGTACATTTTATTTTTAGGGGGCCAAGCACCTGCAGTGTTTGATCATTTTCATATTCTTCTTTTGTTGGTGGATTCTGTGACGTCCCTGGAACAAATTTGTCTTCTCTCACTTAAACTTTATAGCATCAAACAGTTCAATCTTTGCTTTTCTTTTGCTTGTAACTGTTCAAACATGTGGCATAGTAACACATTTTTGTGATAATGTTTATTTGGCAGGATTCACTTTGTCTTCACACTGTCTTCTTGTCGTGAAATCTGTCTCATTGTCTTAGTTATTTAAGTATAAATTCTTTGCATCTCAC
>NC_056614.1:25621063-25638563 GCF_018340385.1 Cyprinus carpio
CAGCATCAAGACCATTTCTACAGTTATGTGAAAACTAACTCCCCTGAGACTCCATGACGCTCCTCGCGGAAAAAGACTTGAGCGCGTGAACGCATGTCACAACACAACTAACCCTGCTAGGTCACAGCACCAGGCAGGCTCTCCTAGTGTGTATCCGTACGTGCCATTGCTGAAGGCCAAGCATGGGTCTCCTCAGAAGGTTGGTCGGCGAGTTCATCCCCGTTTTTGTTGTAACACTTGCGGAGTCTCCAGTAGCACTCCTCGATGGCAAACCACTGAGGCGAGTGACAGTAGAGCAGGAAAGAACCTCCAGAAACTGCAGAGAACACACTCCCCTCTCAGAACAACACACCTCCACGGTGTGTGTGTGTTGTGTGTGTGTGTGTGGGGTGTGTGTGTGTCTCCAAGCTATGCGGTAAATGTTCCACAACTATGGGCAAATAGCAAAGCCACAATCGGCGGCGCAGACGAAGATGGTGGTGTGAGAACCACCACAAACGGCGGTGAAGGCTGATTGAAGCGCAAACCCCCTGCCGTGGGTTAACTCGGAGGGTTACAGTGGCTAGGGAGAACCCCGAAGGACAAACTGCAACTGGGATCAGGAATAGGCGGAGTCCAACTGACACTCGGCATCTAGACGTTTTCCACACTGCCCCCATTTGGTACGCCCCCGAATACTCTGCAACTACTTCTCCCTGCAGACGAATGTCGTCAATGGTGTTTCCCAATCATGCCACTCGGAAGGTCCATCTGGGCAGCGAGTGAAGATGGTGGGAGTTATGGTTTTGCTGCACCCTCAACCCTCACCTTAATCCTCAACCTATTGCGCAAGCGTCTTGCCCCCCTCCACGATCCCACCCCATCAAAAGTCCTGTGGCGATGGTGGAATGGTGGTGGCGAACCCATGGCGCAACGGGATGTGGCTGGGGAGTGTCTTAGCCAAACTATGGCACACAGGCGGTCAATGGAGTGGATGGTCGATAGGACTGCGGGATGGGCAGAGGAATAAAGTCTTTTCGTAAGCGAGCTTCCACTGCGGACATGAAGCAGCCCCACACGGGCTCACCAAGCCCTGTGATGGGGAAGGTACCTGGAGAAAGGTGTGTCCAAAAATTGTCTGGCTTCCCTAGCACTCCGGACGGTAAACCGTGCAACCTGGTCGGAGCATCCCCCCTCGCGGGTCGCGAAAACTTAAACGTGAAACCAAAAATATGCTAAAGCAGTTGCTTTCGTGGAACTGTTCGAACACTGCTGCGTTCCTGGTCGAAAACCTCGCGGACAGGCCGCCACCCAGCAGGGACCCAGCACCTGGGTGGCCCTGAGCTTGCAGAGATATGATATCGCATCATTGCTGCTCTCAGCGAGAACCAGACTAGGGATACTAAGGGATGGACTCCTTTGACTGCGAGGTTGGTGCTGGGTACACAGTCACCTTCGTCCTGGAAGGGGGTCCCCGAAGGCATCCATCTCGTAATTATGGAGTTTTGAGCTTTGCTCTGTTGGAATCCGTCTAAAACGGGCAAGCAACGCGCATTTGCCTCTCTCGCTCGGAACGACCCCTATCGGCATCAACTGAACTAGATTGATGGACATGGCGCATTCCCCCTGGCAAGGAACGATTCCGCCCACTCTCATTAGTGCATATGCTCCAACTCTTGATGCCGCGAGTACAACATCAAAAGAGGATTTCTATAGAGCTCTTGATGCCATCCTACAGAAAACCCCAGCTACAGGACAGAATCATACTCATGGGAGACTTCAATGCTAGAGTGGGTTCGGAGCATATGGTATGGAGTAAAGTCTCGGCCAGCATGGTGTGGGGAAAATGAAACGCGCAATCGGGCTCAGACTCTCCTCTCTCTCTGTGCAGAGCAGGCCAGCTTGTCATCACTAACACCATTTTCCAGATGAATAACAGGCTCAAAGACCACCTGGCAGCACCCCTGCCCGCTCAAAACACTGGAGTGCTCTCCTGGATTACGTGATTGTCCCGTCAAAAGGATAGACGATGGAGACTTGTCCTTACCACTCGTGGTTATGCGGCGGAGCTGAGTGCTGGACTGACCATCTCATGGTCAGATCCAAATTACTCATGAGTATTCTTGAACCTCGTGTTCCGGAGGCGAGCCCCAAAACAAGAAACTAAACTGCACAGCTTTGAACAACCTCACCATCAAAGACAACCTCCGACGCGGCTCCTTGCTGAAAACCTCAACATGTTCCCGGAGGGAATCAGCCGATTGGCCAGCCTCTACGTCAGGCTATTCATAACGCTGCTTCAGAAGCGCTTGGCCAATCAAGGAAACATCACCAGGACTGGTTTGACTGCAAACTCAGCTGAGATACAGTCACATTCTTAAAACCACAAGCATGAAGCCCATAAAGCTCTCTTGTCCTGCCCCTGGATCTTCTACCCATAAAGCCACCTTCACTGCTGTAAAAGAGCAGAAACCCAGCGAGCCCTTCGGACTATGGAGAACATCTGGTGGGTGAAAAAGGCGCACGAAATCCAAAACCTGGCAGACTGCAATAACACTCAAGGCTTTTACGATGCCCATAAAAGCATGGTACGGCCCAGGAAGCGGGTGATTGCTCCCAGTCCGATCAGCTGAGGGGTCTACGCTCTTTCAAGGACCGCCACGAGATTCTTGCCCGTTGGGTAAATCATTTTGAGAATCTCTTCAACCACACCAACCCTGTTGACCAACACATACCTGGATAATCTGCCAGACTTGCCACCAACCATGCACCTGGATACTCCACCACTTTTCTCAGAAACCGTTCAAAGCTATTTCAGGGCTGAAAAAACAACAAAAGCGCCTGGACCCGATGGAATCCCTGCAGAGGTTTTCAAACATGGGATGGATACACCCTCACGGGGCGTCGCCTGCACCTCCTGATCTCAAAACATCTGGGAACATGGGACCCTCCCACAGGACTGGAAGTATGCTAACATTGTTGTCATATACAAGCATAAAGGAGACAGAGCCAGGGTCTGTGGCAACAGCCGTGGGACTATCTCTCCTCTCCATCGCAGGGAAAGTTACTGGCCAAGATCATGGCCGCAGACTGGTTGAGCACATCTCGGAAACTGTGCTTCCCGGAAACGCAGTGTGGCTATTCCGGAAGACCAGATCCACAACAGACATGGTTTTTGTCTTGAGGCAGCTGCTGGAGAAGAGTCGAGAGCATCACAAAGACCTTTTTCGTAGCCTTCATCGATCTCAGCAAAGCCTTTGACACCATCAACCGTGAGTTGCTCTGGAAACACCTAGCCAAAATTGGGGGTACCACCCCAGTTTCTCAGCATCCTACAAGCAGCTGCATGACGGGATGCAAGCCAGAGTCCTCATGGGAAACTCCAATCAGAGTCTTTCGGGGGTAAACGTTGGGGTGAAGCAAGGCTGTGTCTTGGCTCCGATGCTCTTTAACATTCCTCCTCTCTGCCATCACAATGCCTTTCCCCACCGTGTTCTGGGACATGAAGACGGTGTCCCATGTGGAATACCGACTTGACGGAAGCCTCTTCAACATTCTTCGGCTCCAAGCTCACACAAAGACAAAGATCCGCCAGATCTGCGAGCTTCAGTATGCTGATGACTGGTGTGCAAGTCTTAGCCCACAGCCCAGACTCTATGCAGTACGCCCTTAACATAATATCCAGTCTGTACCAATCTTTCGGCCTACAAGGTTAACACTCAAAAAAACCGAGGTCATGTTCCATCTCACCACCCCCCGTTCCCGCACCCCCCAGTTTTCACAGAAATGGTGTCCCACTTAATTTTTTTTTTTTTTTTTTTTTTCATTCCTTCGTTCCACTTAACCTACCTCGGCTCCACTCTGTCCTCAAGCAGCTCCCTTGATACGAAAATACACACTCGGATCGAAATAAAAGCCTCATCATCTGTTTGGACGCCTACGCAGCAGGGTCTTTGAAAATCGTAACCTGAGGTCAGTACCAAGGTTGCTGTTTACAATGCGGTATGTCTCTCCAACTCTTCTTTTATGGGGCAGAGGGGCAGAGTCATGGACCCCATACCGCCAGCACATCATCCACCTAGAGGCCTTCCATATTCGCTGCTTACAAAAAATCCTCAGCTTGTCCTGGAAAGATCGAATCCCCCCAAACAGTCATCCTCAGCAACACCGACTCAATCTGTAGGAAGCTGCTGTGGCCAGAAAACATCTGCGTTGGATAGGGCACACCATACGGCATGCCTGAACATCGCCTGCCCCGCCAACGTCCTTTACAGTCCACTAGTGGGTGCTAAAACGTTCCGCCGGAGGGCAAAAAGCGTCGTTTTAAGGACTATACCAAGGGACCTCCTAAAGCGGGCAAACATCCCCGCTCATGAAGCTAGAATCTCTGGCACTTGACCGATCAGCCTGGCAGGCCACCTGTGCCGCTGCGGTCCTCTCAAATACACCAACCACCAAGACCAACGATCCATGAGGCGAATCAAGAGACACCAACGGGCGGCTGGCACCCCCCTGGTATCTGGTTTCCCCTGCTCCATCTGCGGTCGGTGTGTGGGATCAAGGATCGGACTTTACGCCCATGAGAAGTGGCACCAGCGGCATGGTTGCTGAACCCCCACCCCCCATCCCTATCCCTGGAGCAAGCGTTATCATCGAACACGATGGACAGCTAAGGTGTGTGTGTGAGAGAGAGAGAGAGAGAGAGAGAGAGAGAGAGCGAGAGCGAGAGCGTGTGTGTGTGCGTGTGTTTGTATGCGCGTGTGTGTGTGTATAGGTGTGTGAGAGTGAGTGTGTGTGTGTGTGTGGTGTGTGTGTGTGATGAGTGAGTGAGTGTGAGTCGAGGGTGACGTGTGTGTGTGTGTGTGTGTGTGTGTGAGTGTGTGTGTGTGTGGGAGTGAGTGAGTGAGTGTGAGTGAGGGTTGAGGGTTGTGTGTGTGTGTGTGTGTGTGTGTGTGTGTGTGTGTGTGTGTGTGAGAGTGAGAGAGAGAGTGTGTGTGTGTGTGAGTACCTGGGGGAGTACGGGATGGTTTTGGGTCTGATCTGATTGAAGGCAAACGTGAGTTTCTGAGCTGCTCTCTGCTGCTGAATTTCCTGTTCACAACACAAACACGGTTCAGTGCTCGTTCACTCATCCGGGACAACACTAAATGTGTTTAAACCTTTGAGATTCCAACACAATCAGAAGTGTTTGAGTAGTTTGTGTGAGTGAGAGTGTGTGTGTTTTGGAGTGTGTGAGTGTGTTCGTACCCTGAGACAGAGGTGCAGGACTGTGTCCTCTCTGTAAATGCTCTGCCAGGTGTTGACCACCTCGGGCAGGAAGGACTTGACGATGTACAGGTGTCCAGGCTTGAGGATGTCGTACTCGGACCAGGTGCAGAGTCCTTCAGCGCCCGCCGCCAGACCTCCTCCCATCTCCTCCTTACTGAGGAACTCGATCTTAGCACAGAGCCCTCGCTGAGCCCACGATGACATGCTGTTGTTGATGCTGTTGGAGCTCTCCTCCAGACGGTACACGGTCACCGGTTCACCTGTACGACACGCAAACACCAGAACGACACGCTGAAACACACGAGCGGCGTCACAACCACGCTATCAGCAAACAAATACAGCGCAGGGCTGGGCGGCGCGAACTACAAGCAATTCTGTACAACGTTTTGTGGTTGGAAATGTAAGGACAAATGGTTCTAATTGTAAATAATCATGTTTTAATGTGTATTTTTAATAATCCAGTGAGTTTGCTCAGTTACAAACAAAATGTGCTTCATCTGATTTAATTATTTTCTGTTTATTTGGAATTTGATGGATTCACAGCAAAAATCAGCTGATTCATATCAAATGTACAACAGCTAAAAACAGATTCACAAGTTTGAAACTAAAGATTTAAAACAGTCAGACTGATATTATTAAACAGAGATCAGACTGACTGAAATTAAATTGATTGTTAATCATCTGAACTGTATTCTGACACTACTGTCTTTTTATTGGAGCTGCTTCTTATGAGTTTTTGTGTGTGTTTTAGTGTCTTTAAATCATAATTCACCCTTCCACAAATTAAAGCCTAAAAAGAAGCAGAGTCTTAAATTTATAAAGTCATGGCATTAACTGCAAAAAATGAATCTCTTGTTCAGTATTTTTATATATCTAAACATCCTTAAATCAAGATACTGGAGATGCAAACTGAAGATATGAAGTCTTTTTTTTTTTTTTTTTTGAGATATTAACCAAAATCAAGTGAGTTTGATTAAAACAAGAACAAATATCTGCCAGTGGGGAATGAAAACTTTTTCCATCTGTATTAGGTTGGTTTTTCAGAGCTCATTGGCAGATATTTGTTTTTGTTTTAATCCTAAACTAATTTTATTTATATCTCAGAAAACAAGACTTTATATTTTGTCATACTCCAGTAAATTAGTTAAGAGTCTTTAAACATTTGATTAACATCACTCCATGTTTCTTCTCTCACATGTAAAAACCAATCACCACCGTCACGCCGCTCAGAACTACATGATACACTGCAAAGCCTGATGGGACAGAGACAGACAGGAGGGCAGTGCTGTGTCTTAAACCAATCACCGGGGGGTGTCTTACCTCTAGGGGGCACTGGGGTGAATGGAATACTCTGAGACAACCGCATCAGGTTATTACGCTCCACCGCTGACACACACACACACACACACACACACACACAGGGCTGATGTCAGTACACGTCACAGGCGTCGCGGGTCGGGTTCGAATCAGGACACGTTTATGCTTTCGTTGGATGAATGACAGAAACACTCACCTGAATACTGATAACTCTCCATGGGCTTGAATGGAGAACCGATCGCTGCTCCACACACACACACACACAGAGAGAGAGTGAGCAGAACAACACACCAAATAGCACAGTATTAGCGTTTTCCTGATGCTATCAGTGTAGCAGGGGTCAGACTTACAGTCCTTGCGCGGCCCCAAGTGTGTGTGTCGCCCGGCGTACAGACCTGGAACAACACACAAAATAGCACAGTCCACACAGCCCGGCGTACAGACCTGCAGCTGAAACACACACACACACACACACACACACACAGTCAGAGTAAAGCAGGCTGTCATCCGACGATCATTAGATGTGATGAAACACTCACTGTTTGAGAAGAAAATCACTTAAAAAATAAATCTCACTCATATATGTGTGACCCTGGAGCACAAAACCAGTCAGAAGGGTCAACTATTTGAAATTGAGATATCTACATCATCTGGAAGCTGAATAAATAATCTCTCCATTGATGTGTGGTTTGTTAGGAGGACAATATTTGTCTGAGATACCAACATATTGAAAATCTGGAATCTGAGGGTGCAGCAAAAAAATCTAAATATTGAGAAAATCATCTTTAAAGTTGTTCAAATGAAGGTCTTAGCAATGCATATTACTAATCAAAAATTAAGTTTTGATATATTTACAGTAGGATATTCACAAAATATCTTCATGGAACATGATCTTTACTCAATATCCTAATGATTTTTGTCATAAGAGAAAAATGGATAATTTTGACCCATACAATGTATTGTTGCGTTCAATCATGAAAACACAATCACTTTATTTGTTGTCAGAACATTCCGCTAACACACACACACACACAGTTACTCACAGTCTGCTGGATTGTGCTGATTTCCCCTGAGAATGAAAGACAGAGAGAGTTACGGCGTGTGTGTGAATGTCGTCTCTCTTAAACACTTTGGTTTGTGTCGCTGTGTGTCTGACTGACCAGCAGCAGATCCTCATAACGAGAGACGTCCTCCAGCGACACACGCGTCCTGTCCTGCTTACCGAGCGCTGGAACACAGACAGAGAGAAGCCATGAATGATTCTCATCAGGAGAAGTGTGTAACTGCGTCCAGCAGGGGGCGTCTGTGCTCGTGATGCTGGATCACAGTTAATGTTTAAAGCATTGCCTAACGCTGGCGTTTACACTCACTGGACTCTGGATGCAGGAACGAAGGGTTTCTGTCGAACTCGGTGAAGCCGGCGTATGAGTTCACCGTCCGCATGTGACCCTGCGCCGCCGCCTGCAGAAACACACCGGATTGAGCCAAACCAGAGAATCATCTTCTGTGACATCCAGAAAACCACACTCACCGCATCCCGAGCCTTTCTGGAGGGACTCGACTGCCGGCTGCTCACAGCAGCCTCTTTAGGGAACGACCTCTGACCCTCGGGGTCATCCTTGTGACCTTTGGAGAAAAATGAGTTCAAAGCATTACAGACTTTACGCTGCGTTTACACTGGCACAAGAAATCTGATTGTTTGCTCACATCTGACACAGATCAGAATTTGTCGCACACGTGTAACACAAAAACCTGCACGAGATCCGATTTTTCCGCATCTGATGAGGGCCACTTCCACATGTGGATTCACTCGGATACATATCTGATATCTGACACACATCTAAACACGCAGAACTCCCGATGCAAGGGCGACAGGTCTGCGTATAAAGATAGCGTTTTGATGCTGTTTGTGCTCATATTTTATTGAGATGGCTTTCAACCCCTGCCACGTCAGATTCATAAACACAACAGCTAAAAGGGTTTTTATTATTTCTCAGCAATGAGGTGACAACTTAAAAGTTTCTGTGATTTAACCAACAGGCTTGACGTGAATTCTATAAATAATTCTAATAGTAATAATTCTACCACAGGCGTAGTAAAGCGATCACTGCAGACCATCACTTTGGGCGGTAATTAATGTAAACACAGATATGGGATCCCAGTCGTGTCTAGAAGTGTGCGAGATTGACAAAAAAAATAATATCTCAATATTTTATGGGATTTTCTCAACGATAATTAGACGATGTTTTGCTGTGTGTGTCATTGTGCTGATATCTTAACAGCTGGCTCCTAAAGTTTTTGATATTCTTCATATTCTGTGTGCTGGTCAATTCAGACTGATAGAAATTAATATTTTCAATAAGTTTAAATTGATTTCTACATTTTATGGGCATTTTTACCTTTATAAAGCCATTTTTTCTAAAAGTGTGCGTCATCTTTTGAGTCAAATTTCTAGATTTAATTTAGTGAATTAGAATAATAAGACATCTGTATCAACAGAACTCATCTTTGCACTGCAGAGGAAGCACAGACGCTGCGTCTGAAGATGCGTTTACACACTGTTTAGTGCAGGACATGAATACATTTCACCTGCAATTACAAACATAAATAATGTTTTGATATATTAAACATAAAACCGTGAAAACTGTTATTTGAAGTCATTTAAACAATAAAAAGATACTTTAAATGTGAAATGAAAACCACCAGTAGGTGGCAGCAAGTCACTGTTAATAAGTGAGTCACTGCGATGGAACCGAATCATTAAAACGGTTGATTCATTCAGGAACGATTCATGTTGCTCAGAGACACAGAAGAGTCACGTCTAAAGTGAACGTAAACAGGCGGCGAAAAAATCAGATATGGTCAAAAGATCGGATCTGTGCATTATGACACATTCATCAGTGGATTACAGTCACCCTGTTAACCGTTCCCCTCCGATGACACGGAGCTCTAATAACACGTCACTAACCAAACCCTTAACCAGCACCAGCCCGGGTTAGTTTAGTCTACCGGACACACAGCACTCTATTCACTCCCGAGGGACATTTAGTACAAAAGCAACTGGTTGAGATGAAACCACCGCCAGAGGTCAGAGGTCACCCGTCTCACCCTCCCTAACACACACACACAGGGGCATGCGGACGGGGTGAGGGTCAAGGGTCACGGTTAGGCCGGGGTTCCCTGATTCCCAGCGGTGGACCGAAGCCAAACCTCCGCTCCTCTCTCTGAGTCTGTTCAGTGCGCGTCTGCAGCGGCCGTCTCTCCGGAAGCGCCGGGGGCCCCGGGGCCCGAGCTCAGGGGCCAGAGGGAGGGGTGTGTTTCTTTCGGGCGGGTCGACTTCGTCGTCCGTGAAGGCGTGATTGACGTATCCCTCGCGCTCAGGCTCACTCACGAACACCCCTGGGGGGCCTCCATCACTCCTCTCATAAACACCCTCCTCTTCCTCCTCATACTCACCCACGAAGGCCCCGAACTCCACCGCGGCGTGCGCCAGCTCCGTGTGTGTGTGAGAATCTGTGAGCTGGACTGCGATGGTGTGCTGACGAAGAACGTGGCTGGAGCCGGATCCGACCTCGATCCAGCCTCCAGGCTCAGAGGAAGCTCCGCCCCCTGCCACTCCTCAGCTCCGCCTCCAGCTCCGCCCCCAAACAGAGACTCTGCTATGCTGGCGGTGGGAGGCAGGAATCCCATGCTGCACCGCACCAGAGCGCTGGACTTCGAGTGCCCCGTTAGGTCGGGCCCCAGGTTCTTGGAGACGCTGAGCTCGCGTGTGATCTGGTTGTGCACTTTGCTAGCCTCGGACGCTCGCTGCGCGGTCAGCGCCTTCAGTGTGTCCACCGTCAGCGCCGACAGGTCCTGCAGGTGTCCGATTTGAGAATCCAGCGTGTGCAAAGAGCGCTTGATGAAGTTCACCTTGTTTCCAACCTCCTTCAGCTGCACACACATCGTTTCCACCCTAAAACACAAACACAAACATTTCAGTTCATTTATTTGTATAGCACTTTTCACAATACATACTGTTTCAAAGCAGCTTTACAGGTAATCACAGCACCAGGGGCTTAAGGTTTCACATTTGTGCATTTGGCAGACACTTATCCAGAGAGGTACACGTCAGTCCTCACTTTCCCTGGGAATCGAACCTGTGACCTTAGCGTTGCTAGCCTCATGATCTACTGTTTGAGCTCAAGGACAGCTAATTTGGGTTTCGGTTTCATGTTTACATTTGTGCAACGGTCAGACACTTTTATCCTAAGCATGCATTTGCACTGTGTTCAAGGTATAGAGTTTTTCAGTTCATGCACTCCCTGGGAATCGAACCCGTGACCTACTGTTTGGGGTTCTGAAACATTTGATTTCATGTGAACATGCTCATGGATCACGCAGTCCCTCAGATGTCAACAAAAATAATTCAGGAACAGCAAATGTCTTGGTTCATCGTCGTACCTGTCGGACGTGAGTCTGATTCTCTCTTCACTCCCGGAGTGAAACTGATCGTCTTTCTCGTGGAAGTACGTCTCCACGCACTGCTCCTCGAAGTCGTGCAGCTTCTTCTGGTCCTCCTCGGTCAGGAAGAGCTCTGAAAAACAGCAGGACGGTCAAAGCGCTGACAGACGCGAGCAGAAGTGGCGGTGCGAGCGAGAGGTAAGTTACTTGGTCCGTAGGTGCTGCTGTCCTTCTTCCTCTTCCTGCAGACGGAGGACAGCAGAGACGCGGCGTGGCTGAGCAGAATCAGCGGCGGCGGCAGGACGGGCTTGTCGTGGTACGCCATGATGAAGTGATAGCGCTGGTATTTCCACACCAGGTTGGATATGGACTTCACCTGCATGTAGACGTTACTGCGGAGAAACGGCACGCTCAGTTACTCCGTGTCCTAACTACGGTTGAAAAAGGTGGAAAATTTCCAGTAAATTTCAGAAACATTACAGAAATTTTGTAACCGACCAAATTTTGTTACCATCTGGATGTCTCTACAGGACACTGAAGGCAACTAAAGCGATATATAAATAAATATTTGCACCATGAGCCAAGTCTTTTGAATAAAGGGTAGGATTATACGAACTGTATTGATATGTGAATTGTACTGTCATTGTTGTATGTAAGTGAGACCTAAGAGCACTTTTCAGCCAAGGCTGAACAATAAAGTAACTTACTAAACTTTCCAGGATTTTTTGGAATCTTTCAGGAATTTTTAGAAAGTTTCTGGAAATTTACCAGACGTTTTCCAACCCTTTGGCAACTCTAGTCCCATTTGCACATGTGATAAAAGGTGTCTTTGTCTTGTTAATCTGAGTTTTTGTCCTAACTAGCTGCAACAGCGACATGCAAAACTTCTATTTTAGAAACGGTTTCTATTTCCGCAAGTCGCGGCTGGAGCAACAACATACAAACTATATGACAGTAGATAATCTCAGGAGGTAATGATTATGTGCTTTATTCAAAGTTAAACGAGTCTAATGTGAGTTTGAATATATTTTGCGTGACCTTATAGCCATACAGAAAACAAAACCAGATTTACCTCAGAGCTTGAAAATAAATATAAGCAAATATGTACGTTAAAACTGGGGACTCAATGCAAAACAACTAGGAATGTAACTATTAACCGCGAGCCGGTTGAAAATCGATTCAAATATGTGACGATTCAAAACGGTTGAGATGCTAAACAAATTGCGATTCAATTGGTTTAAATGAATGCATGTCTGAGGGGAACTGACTGTCTTTAGAAAACTTTGGATGGTATTTTCTTTTCATCTGGTCTCTGAACGATGCATATTAAAGTTCATAAAGTGCAGTGCTGCTTTGTTTACAGCGGTAACCAAGGAAACAATGTATCATTGCTGTTCATAAGCACAGCGCTGCTTTGTTTACAGCGGTAACCAAGGAAACAATGTATCACTGCTGTTCATAAGCGCAGTGCTGCTTTGTTTACAGCGGTAACCAAGGAAACACTATGTGCGGCCCAAATCGAGTAATTATGCACTATTCTATGGCATTTTTTAGGCCCCGTTTACACTCTTCATTTCTCTCCAACACTGTAGGAAATCAAATTAAATGTAATGTGGATGATGCTAACTGTGATAAGATGACTGACAGTGCAGTTTAAACAGTTACAGAATGCACGTAACTAAGCAACAGAGCGTCCGTTAAAGAAGCAGCTATGACGAAGTAGTATGTCCCAAAACTTGCCTACTATTCTTCTATATACTCAAAAGTATGTACTTTTTCTTTACAAAAAGAGTACATACTTCTAGGGCACAGTATGAGTAGGCGAATTGGGACGCAGCAATTGTATCACTGCTGTTCATAAGCGCAGCTTTGTTTTTTTTGTTTACAGCAGTAACCAAGGAAACACTGTATCACTGTGGTTCATAAGCGCCACCTGCTGGCAGAGAGTGAATCTGCATCTCATTCATTTATGTATAATTTAATAAAACTAAAGACCATTCTGTTTTTGCTTAAAATTTTGAAATTACACATTCTAATTCAGATTAAAAACTGCCCATGTTGCATATACGCAGCATCTTTGTTTGGATCATGATTAAAATGCAGTGGTTGCCTCAGACAAAAGAGCACAGACAAAGCCTTATTTTGTTTATATGAAGAGATTTATTTTATTTGTGTTATCTGATTTGAGGTTTGTTTTAAAATTTCAATTTAGTTTTGTTTTATATTTAAGTTTCACAAAGAAACATGCAGCTTTTTGTTCAAGCAAAATAAAAGGACACATTTTCATTTACTATATAATTTGTCTTAAAACTCAGTTTGTAACAAAGAAATCCTGAGATAATCGAATCGTGAGTTGAGTGAATCATTACATCCCTAGAACCAGCGAGTGTATTCCATGAGGACGGTATCAGTCACTCAGTATGTACATTTAATAAAGTTAATATGGGTTTATGAGTTAGATTATAAACTTATCCATTTCTTTGTGAGTGCAGAGCGCTTCCAGAGAGGCCCCGCCCACACATGCTTCTGATTGGCTGTGATATTTGATTGATTCTGTTGCGTGGTGTCTGGTGTGGACTAGGGATGCACGATATCGGTATCAGCTTTCATATATAAAGAATTATCAGTATCGGCCAAAATGTTCATATTGTGCATCCCTAGAGTGGACACACAAATTGCTTGTCGCTGGAATCTTGTTGCGTCGCGTGTAGTTAGGAGAGGTATGGGTCACTCACTTGAAGAAGGCGATGAGCAGGTTGACCATCAGAATGTACTGGACGAACAGATAGACGGCCTGCAGCAGCGGCGTCAACCACACCCCCGTCGCACACAGCTCTTTAGCGTGATCCTCGCTCGAGTTCGCACACACTGCCAACACACACACACACACCTCATCACTAGATCAACAAAATTACAGAGAAAGAACTAACAACACCGCAGTGCATCATATGTGCTGGTTCTGAATGAAATCCAATACTAGTTTCATACTAATTTTCTGGCACTGATTCCAAAAAAAAATTTCAGTTTTTCAAGAGTTGTAAAAGTAATAATAATTGGGCTGGAAGTGTGAGCTGGTGGTGTTTCATGAGATTCATTTCTTTGTGCTACAGCACAGTGTTACACCAGCTTCTTCTGAAGCGCTATCTGAACTAATACTGAATTTAATAATGCAGATGTGATCACGTGGTGAAGGGTTGTGTTGTGAGTCTCCAGGAGTTTACCGTCGATCTCGTAGGCGTAAACTTCACCGTACATCATCCAGTAAGGCTGGAACACCACATCTTTGGCTAAAGTCCACGAGGGATCCTCGTTTGGGTACAGAATGGCTTTCCGAGGAACCCCATAACTCAGCAGCACGACGGCCATGATGACCACGATGTAGAACATGTTGGCCACCTGCGGAGGACGAGAGAGAGATCAGCGCTGGAGGATACGAGCGGCTCAAACACAGCTCTCACGCTCGCTCACCATCTTCCCGATCATCATGACGTAGGGTCCAGCCTGCTGATTGACCGCCAGGATATCCAGCAGCCGCACGTACCAGAAGATGATGTTCAGACAGTACACGATCCGGCCCGCGATGAACACGCTCCCCGAGCCGAAGCGCAGGCCGAAGCCCACGAAGAACATCAGGATGGCCAGGAAATCAGAAACGTTGAAGTAGTCGCTGAACCAGACTTTAATCTTCTGACTGATTTTGCCTCCTTCAGACATGAACATCTAGAGAGGAAACACTGATGTGAGCCTGCAGCACAGAAGCAGTCATCAGTAGCACAGGTGTATTTGTAGCAATAGACAACAATACATTGTATCGATTCTTCTTTTATGCCAAAAATCATTAGGATATTAAGTAAAGATCATGTTCTATGAAGATATTTAGTAAGTTTCCTACCGTAAATATATCAAAACTTAATTTTTGATTAGTAATATGCATTGCTAAGAACTTCATTTGAACAACTTTAAAGATGATTTTCTCAATATTTAGATTTTTTTGCTCCCTCAGATTCCAGATTTTCAAATAGTTGTATCTCAGACAAATATTGTCCTCCTAACACACCACACATCAATGGAGAGATTATTTATTCAGCTCTCAGATGATGAATGACACGCGTGTGACCTCTTGACCCTGGCTACAGTCACATGATCACAGGAGAGTGCGGCTGCGTCACGTCTCTGCTAGCCGCGGGTCAATCATCAGATGGCAGGTTAACCGCTCAGCTGCATTGTAACGAATGCTGCTCAAATAATTAAACATTTCTGACATACCTCTTTAAAACATCTGAACACACACACACACACACACACAGAGACAAACCTCTCGAATCTTCTCCACCGCCAGCGTGAAGATGCAAACAATGACGACCCACTCCTGAGGAGACGGAAACGATTCCATTTTCACCAGCACCACGTATGAATACAGCATCAGGAAGCCGATGTAGAAGAGCTATTTGATTTTCACCAGCACCACGTATGAATACAGCATCAGGAAGCCGATGTACAAGGAGCTCAAACCTCCTCATAATCACACACACACACACAGCAGACGAGGGGCTAACACCTCACATATGAGTTCAGAGTCAGACACCGATATAAGAGCAGTGACCAATCACAATCAAGAATAAGACACAGTAAACACTCCATCACTGCATTTAATCAGGTGACTACGAAATAGTTTTTTTCCTCAAATTTTGACCTTTTTTTACGATTTAAAACAACTTTATAAAAAATAAAAAACAACGGCGGTGATTGTAATTGTAACAACTATTTTAAAATGTAATCAAATTTTAAAAAATCTATTTTTTGTCAAATAAAGAGGTGCACAATAGAGATTTACTGTGAAAAGAGATTAAATCTCGATTGTATTTCTAAATAAAAATGTAAATGCATTTAATCAAAACTTAAAGGTAGTAAATTCTTATTAATTTAAGTACTTTTTACTGTTCATAAATAATATATTTCTGCCATCATTTCAAACGATCATTGGTTTTGTGGTTTCAGTGTGTATCTGATTAACTGCAAAAGCCCTTCTTCTGATCTATTCATCCAAAAAAATAAAATCACATTCTGTGAAATTCTGCTTTATACAGTATTTTTTTTATTTTTATGACAGAATCCTGTGATTTTTTTGTGTCTGGTACGATTGCACAGTTCGCTTCACGCTGGTGTGATCAAAGAACACTAATTATTCAGATCACACACTCAAAACAATCATTATTTGCTTTTCTGACAATCTTTAATGTTTGATCAACACATTCACCTCAAACCCTTCAGCGTACATTAGAAACGAGAGATGAATGATCAACCGCTGCTTCACACACACACACACACACACACTCGGGTTGAAATGTCACTAGTGAACCTTCCACTAATCCTGTGATGTTTATCTGTGTAACGCGGTGGGTTTATGCAGGAACAAGTGTCTCTGATATTATCACATGGGAACAACAGCCCAGAACACTTGAAGTGCTGGAAATCTCACACACACACACACACACACACACACACACACACACACACACAGCGTGAGAAGGGAGCCGCACGTACCGTGTTGAACCAGAACTTGACGATAGGCGCGTGGTAGAAGGCGTAGAACTTGCGTGTGATGGGTAACCGGCGGGAACGCACGTGCACCTCCGTCTCACTCTTCACCTCTGCGTTCTCATTGGGACGGACTTCCTTAAACACATCCTGGCAGGAACACAAACTCTGTCAATCTGTGCCAGTGCGCCAGAACACTCAAAAACACGCTCGTGTAAAGATTGACAGTTTTCTGCGCATCGGTGATCAGAACAGCAGCGGAGCATGTTATCACACTTCAAGCGTATTTAATATTTCATCCGCACCATGGGGATGTCGTCAGGCTTCTGCAGGCTGTGCTCGCTGTCCTCCATGCTCTGATGAGCGTCCTGTGACTGGGGAATGTGGGACATCTCCGCTTTGGTCTTGTACTCCAGCAGGAGGATGGCAGGAGGAACCAGGATGCTCAGGATCACCTGCGCGCACACACACACACACACACACACACACACAGCATCAGTTGATGCACGAGGCTAGAGATGGCTGATAGCACTTATTTTGTTTTCAATACGATACTTTTAAAGGCCAGTATCGTGGATATCGATACCGATACGATACTTCTAAGCTAAACTTTTAAATTATGAAATGTATTAAACTATTAAATTATTAAGAGTAAAATGGATAATGATACCCACTTTATATTTGAAATGCATTTTAACATTCAATATGCCTTGATTGCAACTTATTAGGTTATATACAGTACAGGTCAAGAGTTTGGAAACATTACTATTTTTAATGTTTTTGAAAGAAGTTTCTTCTGCTCATCAAGCCTGCATTTATTTGATCAAAAATACAGAAAAAAAAAGTAATATTGTGAAATATTATTACAACTTAAAATAATTGTTTTTAAATTTATTATACTTTAAATTATCATTTATTTCTGTGATGCAAAGCAGAATTTTTAGGATCATTATCA
>NC_056614.1:25646063-25663291 GCF_018340385.1 Cyprinus carpio
TGGGTGATTTGAAACACTAATTTATCTCTGATTTAAGGTACAGAACACTGTTCATACTGTCAGCATTACTGTTGTAATATTTCAATCATTGATGTTTGTACACTACCGCTCAGAAGTTCAAGGTCATTAATATTGTTTAATGTGTGTGAAAGAAGTCTCTTCTGCTCACTAACGCTGCATTTATTTGATCAAAAATACAGTAAGTCTATGTGAATGTGTTAAACTGTAATTTATTTCTGTGATGCACAGCTGTATTTTCAGCATCATTACTCCAGTCTTCAGTGTCACATGATCTTCAGAAATCATTCTAATATGATGATTTGCTGCTCAAGAAACAGTGAGATTCACAGTAATGGTCACATGTAAATAAAGTTCATAAATGGGCTGTGTGTGTGTGTGTTATGAGTCTCACGTCTCTTCCGATGAGGTCGTTCCTGTTTTCGATCACCCCCCAGGGTGCGATTCCCACCGTACAGATTTTCCGAGCCGATCTGGACATATGTTCCTTCAGAGCGTCACCCACATGTTTGGCCACACCTGGAAACGCAGTGGAAAAACACTCAGAGTCAGCGGTTTACAGTGACCGTGACCCTCGAGGAGTCGTGACCTCTCTTCACAAGTGTGTGTGTTCAGCAGCGAGTGTCAGTGTGTGTGTGGAGGCTCTGTGAGCGTGTAAACACTAATAAAGTGCATCAACCTGATCTTTAAACTCAAATGACTGTCATTATGATAATCAAGTTAATCCTGTAACTGCTATCTGAACACACACACACACACACACACACATTCGCTGAGTCTGCCGTCTGTACAGCAGGTAGAGTGTCTGGTGCCGCCCGTATGTACCCATGATGCACTAGTAATGAGTGTGTGACCTGTGTTGACCCCTCCGGTCAGGATCCAGGCCCCGGTGGTGACAGCAGCTTTGATCAGGCCTTTCCCCACCACCTGCTTGATCCGCGGATGCAGGGTCGAAGTTCTGGATTCCCCCCCGTGAACGCTGATGACGATCTTCGGCAGCTCCATCTGCCACTCCTTCAGCATGAGCCTCAGGACGGCCTCCGGACGGGAGTCATAGGAGAGACGCACATACTGCAGAGAAGAACATCATTAACCCCGTCTGACCAGAACACTGCACTGACTGACATCATTAACCCCTGACCAATCAGAACACTGCACTGAGTGACATCATTAACCCCTGACCAATCAGAACGCTGCACTGAGTGACACCATTAACCCCGTCCGATCAGAACACTGCACTGAGTGACATCATTAACCCCTGACCGATCAGAACACTGCACTGACTGACACCATTAACCCCTCCTGACCAATCAGAACACTGCACTGAGTGACATCATTAACCCCTGACCGATCAGAACACTGCACTGAGTGACATCATTAACCCCTGACCGATCAGAACACTGCACTGAGTGACACCATTAACCCCGTCCGATCAGAACACTGCACTGACTGACATCATTAACCCCTGACCAATCAGAACACTGCACTGAGTGACATCATTAACCCCTGACCAATCAGAACACTGCACTGAGTGACATCATTAACCCGTCCGATCAGAACACTGCACTGACTGACATCATTAACCCCTGACCGATCAGAACACTGCACTGAGTGACATCATTAACCCCTGACCGATCAGAACACTGCACTGAGTGACATCATTAACCCCGTCCGATCGGAACACTGCACTGAGTGACATCGTTAACCCCTGACCAATCAGAACACTGCACTGAGTGACATCATTAACCCCTGACCAATCAGAACACTGCACTGAGTGACATCGTTAATCCCTGACCAATCAGAACACTGCACTGAGTGACATCATTAACCCCTGACCAATCAGAACACTGCACTGAGTGACATCGTTAACCCCTGACCAATCAGAACACTGCACTGAGTGACATCATTAACCCCTGACCAATCAGAACACTGCACTGAGTGACATCATTAACCCCGTCCGATCAGAACACTGCACTGAGTGACATCGTTAACCCCTGACCAATCAGAACGCTGCACTGAGTGACACCATTAACCCCGTCCGATCAGAACACTGCACTGAGTGACACCATTAACCCCGTCCGATCAGAACACTGCACTGAGTGACACCATTAACCCCGTCCGATCAGAACACTGCACTGAGTGACACCATTAACCCCGTCCGATCAGAACACTGCACTGAGTGACATCATTAACCCCGTCCAATCAGAACACTGCACTGAGTGACATCATTAACCCCGTCCGATCAGAACACTGCACTGAGTGACATCGTTAACCCCTGACCAATCAGAACACTGCACTGAGTGACATCATTAACCCCGTCCGATCAGAACACTGCACTGAGTGACATCATTAACCCCTGACCAATCAGAACACTGCACTGAGTGACATCATTAACCCCTGACCGATCAGAACACTGCACTGACTGACACCATTAACCCCGTCTGATCAGAACACTGCACTGACTGACATCATTAACCCCTGACCAATCAGAACACTGCACTGACTGACATCATTAACCCCTGACCAATCAGAACACTGGTGTGATTGTTATCATTAACCCCTGACCAATCAGAACACTGCACTGAGTGACATCATTAACCCCGTCCGATAAGAACACTGCACTGAGTGACATCATTAACCCCGTCTGATCAGAACACTGCACTGAGTGACATCATTAACCCCTGACCAACCAGAACACTGCACTGAGTGACATCATTAACCCCGTCCTGATCAGAACACTGCACTGAGCTGACATTCATTAACCCCTGACCAATCAGAACACTGCACTGAGTGACATCGTTAACCCCTGACCAATCAGAAACACTGCACTGAGTGACATCATTAACCCCTGACCAATCAGAACACTGCACTGAGTGACATCATTAACCCTGACCAATCAGAACACTGCACTGAGTGACATCATTAACCCGTCCGATCAGAACCTGCACTGAGTGACACCATTAACCCCTGACCAATCATTAAACACTGCACTGGTGACATCATTAACCCCGTCCGATCAGAACACTGCACTGAGTGACATCATTAACCCCTGACCAACCAGAACACTGCACTGAGTGACATCATTAACCCCGTCCGATCAGAACACTGCACTGAGTGACATCATTAACCCCGTCCGATCAGAACACTGCACTGAGTGACATCATTAACCCCTGACCAATCAGAACACTGCACTGAGAGTGACATCATTAACCCCTGACCGATCACTGCACTGAGTGACATCATTAAAACACTGCACTGAGTGACATCATTAAACCGACGCCCCCGATCAGAACACTGCACTGACTGACATCATTAACCCCTGACCGATCAGAACACTGCACTGACTGACATCATTACCCCCCCCGATCTGATCAGAACACTGCACTGACTGACATCATTAACCCCTGACCAATCAGAACACTGCACTGAGTGACATCATTAACCCCGACTGATCAGAAGAACACTGCACTGACAGAACAACTGCAGTTAACATTAACCGTCGGATCAGAACACTGCACTGACTGACATCATTAACCCCTGACACTTCAGAACATTAACCCCCCTGACACTGCATTAACATAACCCCTGACCATCAGAACACTGCACTGAGTGACATCATTAACCCCCGTCCAATCAGAACACTGCACTGAGTGACCTCATTAACCCGTCTGACTCAACACGTGCACCGAGTTGACACATCAGAACACTGCACTGACTGACTGACACCATTAACCCCGTCTGATCAGAACACTGCACTGACTGGCATCATGTTAACCCCTGACCCAATCAGAACACTGCACTGAGTGACCATCGTTAATCCCTGACAAATCAGAACACTGCACTGAGTGACACCATTAACCCCGTCTGACCAGAACACTGCACTGACTGACAACATTAACCCCTGACCAATCAGAACACTGCACTGAGTGACATCATTAACCCCTGACCAATCAGAACACTGCACTGACTGACACCATTAACCCCTGACCGATCAGAACACTGCACTGACTGACACCATTAACCCCCGTGAACAATCAGAACACTGCACTGAGTGACATCATTAACCCCTGACCAATCAGAACACTGCACTGATGACACCATTAACCCCCGTCCGATCAGAAACACTGCACTGACTGACAACATTAACCCCTGACCAATCAGAACACTGCACTGAGTGTCATAGGAGAGACGCACATACTGCAGAGAAGAACATCATTAAATCATTATGACCTGAACGATGAGATGACTGAAATGATTGACATCTTTAAAATCTGAACAATGAACTGACTGACAACATTAACCCCTGACCAATCTGACCAATCAGAACACTGCACTGACTGACACCATTAACCCCTGACCAATCAGAACGCTGCACTGAGTGACACCATTAACCCCGTCCGATCAGAACACTGCACTGAGTGACATCATTAACCCCTGACCGATCAGAACACTGCACTGACTGACACCATTAACCCCTGACCGATCAGAACACTGCACTGACTGACACCATTAACCCCTGACCAATCAGAACACTGCACTGACTGACATCATTAACCCCTGACCAATCAGAACGCTGCACTGAGTGACACCATTAACCCCTGACCGATCAGAACACTGCACTGACTGACATCATTAACCCCTGACCAATCAGAACACTGCACTGAGTGACATCATTAACCCCCTGACCAATCAGAACACTGCACTGAGTGACACCATTAACCCCCTGTCCCGATCAGAACGCTGCACTGACTGACATCATTAACCCCTGACCAATCAGAAGACTGCACTGACAGACATCATAACCCCTGACCAATCAAACCACTGCCCTGACTGACACCATTAACCCCGTCTGATCAGAACACTGCACTGACTGACATCATTAACCCCTGACCGATCAGAACACTGCACTGACTGACACCATTAACCCCGTCTGATCAGAACACTGCACTGACTGACATCATTAACCCCTGACCAATCAGAACACTGCACTGACTGACACCATTTAACCCCGTCTGATCAGAACACTGCACTGACTGACATCATTAACCCCTGACCAATCAGAACGCTGCACTGACTGACACCATTAACCCCGTCCGATCAGAACACTGCACTGACGGGGTGACACCATTAACCCCTGATCAATCAGAACGCTGCACTGACTGACATCATTAACCCCTGACCAATCAGAAGACTGCACTGACATCATTAACCCCTGACCAATCAGAACACTGCACTGACTGACATCATTAACCCCTGACCGATCAGAACACTGCACTGACTGACATCATTAACCCCTGACCAATCAGAACACTGCACTGACTGACATCATTAACCCCTGACCAATCAGAACGCTGCACTGACTGACACCATTACCCCTGACCGATCAGAACGCTGTGATAAGTGACAGTGCAGTGCACACGTGATCATTCTGAGTTGTCCTGTGGGTCTGTGTGTGTTTGTGTGTGTGTTGTGTGTGTAATTCAGACCTTGGGCTCTGTACGAATGGGATCCTCCCTGGAAGTTGATGACTCCATAAGCGTCAGTGGGACTCTCCTCCGTGTGCTTCTCCACTGACCACTGCTCCAGATCGGACAGCCCGCCCTCGGTCAGACGCACGTCTGAGTATTTCACTGCCAGTGTGGCGGTGAAGCCCACGTGCTGCCGAACCAGACGCCCGCAGCAGCATCTACACACACACACACACACGTCAGCACACACTCCATCTGAACACTCAACGGTGTCAAGCGTCGTGTTTCGTGACACTCACCGCACGAGCTGCTGACAGATTTGGCATCCTGGGAGGCATCTGCATAAACAAACAAAAGCCATATTAGAGTGAAACCAGAACTTCTATGCATATGATAACACGTGAGAAATGAATTCAATTAAA
Organism: Cyprinus carpio; assembly: GCF_018340385.1. Lineage (NCBI taxonomy): Eukaryota > Metazoa > Chordata > Actinopteri > Cypriniformes > Cyprinidae > Cyprinus > Cyprinus carpio. The sequence goes on from NC_056614.1 coordinate 25,651,972, forward strand.
TGAAATCATGCTGTTGCACTTGAGCTTGATTCAGTCCCATCGGCGATGTATGGACACACAATGATGTCAGAGCCGTTTATAATAACGTGAAGCGCTTGACGTACCTGTGCGGGTCTTTTTGACACACGGCAATATATAGACACATTCCCTCTTGGTGAAACTGTGTTCAATCCAGGACTTCTGGGACTGCAGAAGAAAAACAGAATCAACAAAGCAGCAGTACATTTCAGACGGTCACTCTCCCCCCGACTGACATTTCACACTGAAAAAGTCTAATAATGATGATGACCAAACAAGTCTTGATGTAATGGAAGCAGCATCAGATCTTTTCCTCCTTACGGTGACATTCATCTGAGTGTAAAAGAAAAACAAAGGGCGGGGCTTGGTTCTATGCATCGGTTGTTGATTGGATGTTGAGATGTGGGCGTGGCTCTCAAATGGAAGCAGATCTGAATGAGCATGCAGTGGACCGTAAGAGAGGCGGACTTTAACCAGACTAAATGATTGGAGAAGTCCTGCATACATCACAAGAGCGAAGCCTGTCCTTTCACTGGATTACACTTTACAAGATCTAAATTTAAAAATAAAAGTTCACAAGATGAACTTACAATAGAATGAAAAAACAGACATTAAACATGTTAAAGCATAAAAAAAGTCAAAAAAAAAAAAAAAGATGGCCATATAAATATTAAACACTGATGTGTCATTTTAATCACAGGGTTCACATCAGCTAATAGTAATTATGTTTGTCATGACACCAAAATGTTATACACTGAAAACTCAATATCACCACAAACCAGGTGACTACCTTACAAAACATCTAACGTCACCTTTATTTCTACAGCGATTTATACAGATCGAGTTTGTGAAACGAAACGGACCTTCAGCTGTATCTGCTAAACTACCGTTTACATCAGGACTGCTGGTTAAACGCTAATCATGAGGTTTACAATAATAACTATAGAAACACAAACACTAGATTACTACCTTAGACCTGGTCTCGAGATCCACCCAGAAAGAGACCAGCATTATAAAGTTCATCATTTATGAGCAGGAAAGTCTTCCTCCTCAGCCTTCTGTTTCTCGCTGGACTGATATAAACCTGTTACTGCAATAGTGATCTAGACACATCTAATTCATGTAGAACAGCCGATGAAACCGGCGCTCGATTCTGAGACTCAACGTCTAGCGCCACATCCATCAATCTCAACAATTAAGGCAATAGTTGACCCAAAAATGAACAAATTCATCATTTACTCTCCCTCATGACTTTTCAAACCTGACTTTGAGACATTTCTCAAATATCTGAAGCTGTTCTCCACTAAAGAAAGAAAGTCACACAGGTTCGGAACGACGCGAGGCAGAAATGTCACGTATTTAAAACTGAGCTCGAGCAGCACAGTCGACGGATTTTAACACCACCAGGGATTTTTAATTAAATTCCCAGCCTGAGCTCACAGCAGCCCCTGCGGAGCCCGAAGCGTCCGTGAACACCAGCGGATTACACACATATCTGCGCAGAAACACCGAAAGCCATAAACACTGAGACGGAGATGCTGTCTGTCTACCTCAAACTCCTCATCTTCATCCTTCTGACGCAGCAGCGAGTACAGAAACATGGCCAGACGCGCTGAGAGAGAGAGAGACCGCAGGACTAGTTAGAGCTAAACTGTGTTTCTCAGCACAGTTAATCAGCAGGAGGTCGTGACGGCGCTGATGAATGTTTCTGACCGAGAACAAGCTTATTACAGAGAGAGAGAGAGAGCTTACCGTGTGTGTGAGATCGTGTTGTGATCGCAGCAGAGATCAGCGTAAACGTGTGTTTACACCACGTAAACAAACCCAACCCTTCACGGCTTTACTTTAGAACAGCTTACAGAAAACAACTAACCAGAACCAGTCAGTAACTCATCCGCACCTAACAACTAGAAACATTTACATGCATGCATGAATCTAGGTGTAGAGTTCATCAGCTCCCGCAGACTCTGGGGATCGAACCCATGACCCGCTGGCACACAGAAGAACCGAAACGAGTCTCGAACCTTACAAATTAGAAATATTTACATGCATGTATTTTAAAGGGTCTCTTCTGCTCACCAAGCCTGCATTTATTTGATCCAAAGGACAGTAAAAGCAGTAATATTGTGAAATATTTTTACTATTTAAAATAACTGCTTTCTATTTTATTGTATTTTAACATGTAATTTATTTCTGTGATGCGCAGCTGTATTTTCAGCATCATTACTCCAGTCTTCAGTGTCACATGATCTTCAGAAATCAGAATAATATGATGATTTGCTGCTCGAGAAACATTTCTGATTATTATCAATATTTTAACTACTTGAGTACTTTTTTTTCAGGAAAGATCAAAAGATCAACATTTATCGGATATTAAAAGCTTGGAGTCAGTATAATTTTCTTTTTTTTGGGGGGCGGGGGGGGGTTAGAAATTAATACTTTTATTTAGCAAGGATGCTTTAAATTGATCAAAAGTGAAGATAAAGACATTTATAATGTTACAAAAGATTGCTATTTCAGATCAATGCTGTTCTTCTGAAATTTCTATTCAATCAAAGAAACCTGAAAAAATTCTACTCTGCTGTTTTCAACTTAATAATAACAACAATAAATGTTTCTTGTTTATTGAGCAGCAAATCAGAATATTAGAATGATTTCTTGTGAAGCTGAAGCCTGGAGTAATGATGCTGAAAATACAGCTGCGCATCACAGAAAATACATTACATATTAAAATATGTTCAGATAAAAAAAGTTATTTTAAATAGTACAAATATTTTACAATATTAATTATATTCTGGATCAAATAAATGCAGGCCTTCTTTAAGACTTCTTTAAAAGACATTAAATATTAACTTCTGACTGGTAGTGTGTATTTTATTGTGAAGAATCGCTTGATGTATTCACAAGCAACTTCTAACTGATTAAATGTAAATGAATCATAATACGTGTAATCCTGAAGATGTGAAGTGAGATGAATCTTCATGATTAGATCCAGCATATCTGTACGTGACTCCATCAAACTTATATTTTGTCTTGCTGAACTGGCAGTGATAAGACCGCTTCAGCACTAAATATATTAAAGACACGCATCTCAGATGAGCATCTCTGATAAACGCTATGAATAAGCTCACGGCACTCCAAAGCCTCCATAAACACAGAGATAACGCCAGGGCCTTTATCAGAGCGTTCACAGATAAACACACACCACCTGCACACAGGACTGAACCCAAACCAAATCCACACCGATTCAGCCCAACATCAGCTCCCTGAGCCTGATCATACACACACAACACAGTAGTCTCCCGGGTCATCAGGGGTACAGCGGAGAACTACTAGAGGTCAGTGACTCACGACGACTCAAACACAAACCGCTGGCAGTCATGTTTATTACTGCATTTCATTTTTATACTACACTAAAAAGATTCCCATTTCAAATAAATGTCGCTCTCTTCTGAACTTTTCTATTCATTCTGTGAATCCTGAAAATAAAAAATGCATATCCGGGCTTCCACAGAAATATTGTGCAGCACAACTGTGTTCAACATTGATAATAATCAGAAATGTTTCTTGAGCAGCAAATCATCATTTTAGAATGATTCTGAAGATCATGTGACACTGAAGACTGTAGTAATGTATGTCTTGAAAAATACAGCTGCGCATCACAGAAATACATTACAACTTTTCTAATATACAGTACAGACCAAAAGTTTTGGACGAACTATTACTATTTTTTAATGTTTTTGAAAAAGAAGTTTCTTCTGCTCATCAAGCCTGCATTTATTTGATCAAAAATACAGAAAAAAATTTAATATTGTGATAGGCCTTAGGTACAATTTAAACATATGTTTTTAAACGGAATTTATTAGCAACTTTAAATTATCATTTTATTCTGTGGGATGCAAAGCTTGAATTTTTAGGATCATTTATTCACATGCTCACTGTTAGCTGAATCATTCTAATATGATGATTCATTATCCGAAAGTTGGAAACAGTTCTGCTGCTTAATATTTTTTCAGAACATGACGATGACTTTTTTAGGATACTTTCGATGAAGTAAGAACGTAAAAAAAAAAAAAAAAAAAGAAACCTATGTGATTTGAAAATAGAAATATTTTGTTATAACAATATACACTACGTGGGCATATTTTGGGGTCGTAATATTTTGTTGTTTTCTTTCTTTTTTTTAAAATAAACATCAATACCTATTTATTCAGCAAGGATGTGTTAAATTGATAAAAAAGTGATAGTAAAGAAAAAATAATATTATTAGATTTGGTTATTTTTCATTTTGAAGTAAATGCAGTTCTTTTTAAACCTTTTATTCATCAAATTATTTAGACAGCAGAACTGTTTTCCAACACTCATATATAAATCAGCAATATACGAATGATCTTCTAAATGATCATGTGATACGACTGGATGTTTACATGTGAACACTGAAAGGCTGTGAGTACATGATGCTGAAAATTCAGCTTTGCATCACAAGGAATAAACTATTTTTTAAAGTATATTCCAATGTAGAAAAACTATTAGTTTATAGTTGATAATAATATTGCACACAATATTACTGTTCTTTTTCTGTATATTTTGATCTCAAATAAATCGCCAGGCTTGATGACGCAAGAAGAGACTTCTTTCGCAAAAAACTTCTAAAAATAGTAATGTTTCCAAACTTTGACCTGTACTGTATATTTCACATAGAAACTGCTGTTCTAAATTAGAATAATAATTATAATTACTTACCAGTATTTTTAATCAAATAAATGCCAAGCCTCTTTGAGCAGAAGACGACTCCTAAAAGTTCCAAGCCAACCCACGGTGTGTGTTGTACTGAAACGACTCCTTTAGAACTGTTTTATCCCCCTCAAAAGAAACGTACTCTGCGCAGCACACACTGCTACAACCCGCAGTGTCTATAGAGTCTGACCGCAGGAACCGCTCTGCTTTCAATGACTGATTACATACTTCATGAAAGTTGGGGTCGCAAACATCCACCGATCGTCCTTCACCTTGCCCAATACTAACTCAGCTGGCCACGCTCTCGAGTGTGTGTGGTGTGTTGGTGGAGACGGATATCACGCATATCGATATTCGTATAAAACAGATGCGGACTTACAATAAAACACACCAGCACCTCTTTCTCTACGGACGAGTCAGATGAGCTCTTTTCTAGGACTCTAGATGTAACTAGCTACATGAACATTACTTAGATAGGATGTTGTCTCGTCAATCACAGGCGTCCGTGACAATGGAGTTTTTCCACAGACCTGGCTCAGATCATAATTACGGTGTTTGAGGTCAAACTAACCGCAAATCTCATATTATAAACAACGAGAGCTACCAACCCTAGAAAAGGAAACAGAGTTTAGCTTAGGGATTACGTCCTCTCTCTCTTCGTTCGTTAGGTCCTGGTATTACAGTAATCTGCCGAGCATGTGGTAATCGCTAAGTTTCTGTGTGAAGAAACAATCACACACACAGTTGGCGAAACACATCACACACTACACAAAGCGACACACCCACCGGTCGTTCATCAGGTAGTTACCAGACAGAAATCATCTAGAAACCATCTGGTCCTGCAGCACAGCAGCAGTCATCAGGTAAGACACACACAGGTTATTTGTCCATCAATAGGACAAAAGATACATTGTAAGAGTCACAATTCTAAATTCTATCTTATGACAACAATCAGAGGCAGATGTAGTACAGTAAACCCGCCGCCCGAAAACCCCTCTAATGCATCCGAGTCTCAGACTGTTTAAATCAAATGTCACCACGGAGGGTTCAGCGACACGGAGCAGAAACCGCATCAATTAAACAGCCAATACCATCATAACATACGACTCCACTCGCGCATCACCAAGGAAATGATCAACACCGCACAAAACTCTAAGGATATTAAACTATAAATATCAAAATATAAGAATAATATCCACTTTTAGGTGTCAGGTACTTGCAAAATAAATAAATACTTCTAGATACAATGTAACTACTGCTTGAATTGAACTGAACTGTAGAGCTCTTTCGCTGCGGCTGAGTTTGGGATACGGTTGAGGTTTGGTTTGGTTTAGGTTAGGTTTAGGTTAGGTTTAAGGGTCAAGATGTACAGTAAGTACTGATATGAATTGCATAACTACAGGAAGGTTTTGTTAAATATAAGTACAATATAAAAACAAGTGCATTGCATCAAATTAATTAAACAATTAGTACATAAGATTAAGAATAAGACATTTAATATAAAGTGGGTCTATGAATAAACTGCACGCTCGTTTGCTCCTCATGATGACTCTGCTTCTTCTGTGGAACCGAACAGAACCGGACCCCACTGTGTGAACACAGAATACAGAAATAAAGCCCAAAAAAAAAAAAAACAAGAAGTGACGCGGACCAAAGCTTTCAGAACAAAAGTAAAAGTAAAGACGACCACCAAACGAATTTTCTAACTGACTATTGAGCAGTGATCCTCCAAAACTGAGCAGAAATATCAGCTCCGAGACACCCATCCACGTACACGGTGTTCTTATAGAGGTCACCAGGGTCAGCTCAACTAGTTTAGACTAAGAATTCAGCCCTAGGCCCTAAAAACACCCAGAACCCTGTAGAGCAGGTACATCTGGTTCCAGTCCTCCAGACTGACCACAGCAGAGAAGACGGGGGGCCATAATCACGTGACCCGGACCAAGACCAAGATTAGATTTTACATCACCTGAAAACTAAAAAAATAATCTCTCCATTTATATTTTTTTAGGAGGACCAATATTTTTCTAGATACAACTATTTGAAAAACTGGGAAACGAGGGAAAAAAATTTTAAATTTGAAAATCATCTTTAAAGGGACAGTTCACCCCAAAAAAAAAATTCTGTCATCATTTCTATAAATCACTGGCAAACCCCCAACTTTTGGTTTTCCAGCAATCTTCTAATTCTTTTTTCAGTTAAAAAAATGATAAAGTAAGTTTGGAAAGACATAAAATAAAGGAAATTTAATTTTTTTGGGGGAAATGTCCCTTTTGATCCATGGGAAAATTTCCTTGCTATGACTTTTTACATAAAAAACACAGTTCTTTTAAATACTGATCATAAAAAAATTATTTTCGGAACCAAACATTTCTTCTGTAACACCCCCCAGTCTTTATTTTAAAAGTTTAAATTATTTTTTTGTCGCGGATTAAAATAAACCGTCACTAGTATTCCCCAGCGCTGAAAATCCCGTGTTTTATGAGAATCACCAATCTGTTTAAAAAAAATTTTGTTTAAGATATTATCACGATTTTGAGCCTCATACTAAACACTCACCATCGCTGGATTAAACCTTCCTTTTTTTTATACTCCACTTGATTATCCCCCACGTGACCCCAGCGCAGAACACGCGGAGCGCCACCCGGCTTTTAAAAAGGTTCCAAAAAACAAAAATATTTTCCCAAAATGTTCCCGAACATGAAAAACACGCGACATCTAACGGGTTTTATAATCCGCGCGAGCGACCCGAACTCGCGCCATTACGCCGCCCGGGCCCGCGCCAAAAAGTGTTTTTGTTTAATATTGTTATATTTAACCTCATTACGTTATTATAACCTAAACGCAGGAGCTGGGGAGGGGGCCCGGGGGGGCTTAACTCGACTGTTTCCATGACCGGGGCTTTACGTTAATTCCGCGCACATCGTTCTGATCTACGTACGACGGGGTCCGAACCGACGCCGGTGTTTCCAGGGGCCCGCCGGGACCGGGGTTCGGTGCTCCCCGCGTCCGCAGCTAACGCTAGCGGAGCCACGAGCCTAAAAGCCTGACGCGACCCCGACCCCTGTCAGGGCGCCTGCCCCGCGCGCGGGGAAACCAGAGATGCACCATTCTCTTCACCCTTCAGATCGCCGGGCTGATCCCGAGCGTCTACCATCTATCGGCGCCGTGCTGCTCGTGAGCCGCGGAAGGAGGCCCCGGGGGGTGGAGGGGTCGGTCCCTGCAGCTCCAGCGGGAAAGGGGGATTTTTCATAATTGTGGACTCTGATGGCGGGGGGACGGAGGAGGTTTGGGCCCCCCCCCCGCTGAGTCAGAGCCGGGGGGGGGGCTTTGCGCTCACCCTACACACACACACACACACACACAAAACTCTCTCTCTCCCTTTTTCTCCACCAACCACCTCCTCCCTCCCCCCCTCTCCCCCCCCCCCCCAAACACACTCCCCCTCCCCACTCTCTCTCTCTTCCCCCCCCCCCCACCCCCTTCCCCTTCTCTCCCCCCCCATTCCCCCCTCTCTCTCTCTCACACACACCCCACACACCCCCCTCACCCTTTTAAAAACAAACACACACATACACCCCCCCACACAAACAAACAACCCCCCTCCCCTCTCTCCCACACACAAAAAAACACCCCCTCCCCACACACCACACCACACCCCTCTCCTCAGCACACACACCCTCCTCACACATCAGAACATATTTTAAAAAATTTTCTATAACCCCAAAATTTCCCCTTTGATTTTTTAAACACTGAAAGATTTTTGTTTGTGTGAGTAAGTGTGAACGCTGGATCTGAACCTGGGTGTGCATCAAAGCGGTTTTAAAGATATATAACACAACCGGGGCAAAAACATCTAAACAAAACCCAAAACAGCACATGATGTCACAACATGTGACCCTAAAAGACAGAAAGCTCCCACACACCTGGTTCTGTTGTGTGGAACATCTCTGGGTGCATCCGAGCAGTTCCTGCAGCTGTTTGACTCTTTATTCATGAGCTCTTCTGAGTTACTAATAATGCCTCCATATGTCACAGATTTAAACAGGCTTTAAACTTAAGCCCGAACCCGTTCCTGAGACCCGCCTGCTTTTCAGACTGAACCCCAAATCAGATTTTCAACAACAAAAAGCCTGCATTTGTTAAATATGCTGTATTTCAAGATTACATGTAATCGCCGTTTCTCTGCAGGTATTTGTAATAATACATTAGGTACTTGGTGTGTTCATATAGGCATATTAAATTATGTATTTTATCAGTGTTGTTCAATAAAACCATGTAATTACTTGGTTGTGATATTTTATTTGAGCCAGTTATTATTGCCTCATCGTAAGTTTATATATAAATAGTCATACTAAAGCCTGGTTTTCACTTAGGTCTATTTGTGTTACTAAAAAATATCATTAGTTAAGCACTAGATTAGTTAAAACATTTCAAAATACAACTGCATTGTTTTACTTTTTGTGATTAAAAGACAAAAAAAATATCATTTTAAAAATGTCTTAAAGTATTAAAACATTGTCTCGTTCTATTGAACCAAGTATCTGTATTGTGTCTCATAATTTGGAGTTAAATTGTATTATCACACCCCAGTGTTGTTGATGAAAAGTCATCTTCCTTTTGCCTCCAGGTCAAACCCTATAGAGAAAAAAACGGGTTTGAAAAAACCATCTTTGTCATAGTATCCTTTTTTAAATGTTAAAGTTGCCACAGTTTATTGTGCTTTTCATCTGTTATTTTAAAATTCTTCAGTTTTTAGATTTGTATTTTTTTTTTGATCCCGGGGAAAAGTGTTAAACTATTCTTTTGGGTTTTTTTTAAATATTCCCAAAGTTATGAAATGATCACATAAAAAAGTGAAAGACAAAAACAGCAGGTTGATCTGGTTATTTAAGGCCCCTTAAAGAATGATTTTCAGACAGTCTGTCGTTTTAGTAAAGTGTCCCAGTGATGATGATGATTCTGATCAGAAGTCGCACACACGAGTCCCACAGATCATTACAAAGACATGATTCTCTTCATCAGCCTTGTCTGCAGTATCCCCCATCTGAAGACAGAGACATAGACGCCACACAGAAACACTCCGAGAGTTTGACTCAGATGATGCAGCCACACCACACACACGCACAGATACAACTACAGCCACCTGAAAGATTTTATAGCACTTTCAGGATTTATTACTGTAAAATACAAAAAACAAACTATAATCGTAAAGGACATCCATCTAGTTTTGATTTATGACTGAGCACGAAAAAAAAAAACTAATTCACTGTGTACCCCTTAAATGCAGTGAAATCAGCAAACATAAAACACTGCTAAATGCATGACTATAGTCTGGAGGATGACACACTTCTGATCCTTCTGCACATCTTTAGAGTTTATTTTGGAGTTACTGCTTCTTTCTGAAAATTACGCAAAGACTGTAAAGGAAAACACGCGGGCAATACATATGTATATATCTGGTGAGTTTTATACCAATAACAAACCTCAGGAATGCAGTCATTCATTTACAACACTACAAATTAATTTCAATGAGCTGTCAAGCTAATTCATGTGTGTACGCTTGTGCATTAGGTGAGTATAAATATGAATAATCCATTATATGTTAGTGAACGAGACGCACACAGCAGAAAAACTTCCAACAAATCAGTGTTGTCCGATAAGACATTGAGTTAAAGTGATGTTCAGACAGAAAAGCAGGTGTTTTATGTGTTTATGCTCATGAGTCGTGTGTTAGTTACATCAGACAGCAGCTGAGAAAAAAGAAGAAGAGGAAGAACAACAAAAAGAGCACAAAAGTAAAATAAATAAAAAAAAAAAAAAAAAAAAAGAACCACAAAAAAGAAAAAACAATAAAAGAAAGAAAAAAAACAACCAAAAACGAAAAAAAAAAACAAAAAAAAACTTGCCTCAAGAAAAACACAAAAAATACACTATGAAATAAACTAGAACCATAAAAATGGGAACAAGATTGAAGACAGACAAAAGGAAAAACACAATTAAAAGAAACAAACATAAAAGACAAAGAGAAAACAAAACGAAAACAAGAAAAAAAACCTACAACAAAAAAAAACCGAAAAAAGGAACAAAGAAAAAAAAAAAAAACACAAAAAAAAACAAGAAAAAACAAAAGAAAAAAAAAACAAAAAGAAAAAAAAAAGGACAAAAAAAAAAAAAAAGAAAAAAAAAAAAAAAGAAGAGACAAACACAAACACAAAAAAAAAAAAGTCGCCAAAAAGGAGAGCAAATAACGCAAACCACCACGTCCTACCCAAAGAAAAGAAGAAGAAAAAGAGGAAAAAAAACACCAAAAAACAGGAACAAAACCCAAAGAGGAAAAAGAACACCCAGACAGAGACCAAGAGAGAAAAAGGACAAGAGACACAGGGCAAAAGACACACACACACACAAACAAACACAAGACAGACAGAGAGAGAACCCCAAAACAGAAGACAGACGACGGGACAACAAACAGAAGACAAGAGGGCAGAGAGACACACACACAGACAGACAGCCAGACAGAGAGAGACACACAAGACAGAGAGACACAGACAGAGAGACACAC
>NC_056614.1:25664291-25672640 GCF_018340385.1 Cyprinus carpio
GGTTTCATTTTCAAAATAATCAGAGGTGGATTGTAAGGAAGTACATTATACTCGTACAAATATTAAGTACTAAGTTTTCATTTCTTTTTTTTCTCACAGACAGCAGCACTACAAAAATATGTTATTTTACAACACGGTACACTGTTGCAGATTAAACTACCCAACAGTATATTTAGTAGGCAACTTTAAATGTAATAGCACATATTCAGAAGTAAAATGCAACATACACAGTAGTGCAGCAGTAATATTAAATACAAAACAATACTGTATACCTTTACTTTTACTCTCAGTACCTTAAGTATATTAGAGTATGCAAGATAATACTTTTACTTAAAGGATAGTTCATCCAAAAATGATTCTGTAATCATTTACTCACCTTTAAGTTGTTCCAGGTTTGGAATTTTCATTTTTGGGTGAAACTATTCCTTTAGCGAAGGTTTTAAATATGACTAGTAGTTTTTCCCCAATGTGGTATTAGTTAATAAAAAGTAGTTTAAAAGTCTCTCAAGATTTCTTCTTCTACTTACGTTGTCATAGCTCTTAAACAATTTATCTTTTCCTTCTTTTTCTAAATCATGAGAAGACCCATGTAATGCACGATGTAAAGATGAAAATGTGGGGCAGGGTGGAACAGGTGTTAACATGGTTTGTGGGCCCTGGAGCAGGGTAGGCCCGGACAGTTTTTTTTTTTTTTCCCCTGCTGGATCTTCTGATAAGGGTCAACAATCCAGACCTGGTGTTTCTATTCTGTCTTTGCATGGTACATCATACAAGAGGCTCTCCAGAAGTGTTTGACATAGGGGCCTCGTCCACGTCACCGCACTTGTCCTCCAAGTCTCTGAGGATGGGTGATGGCCCCATTCACCAAGAGTATGACCGCTGAAGACCCCAGAACAATCGGAGGAACGGCCTGGGTTCAAAACTGATGTTGTTTTTCTGATGTTGAAACGAATAGCCTAAGTTTTGTGTAATATGTTAGTTGTTTTTGAAAGAAAATGTTAATAAATAAAAATTTTGAAAGAAATTAATGAAAATTTCAACTGGACTAGATCCTATAGTAATTTGTTATAATGTGTGAAAAAAAAAAAATTGTAAAAGACAAAAAAATAAACAATTATTTGTGAAAAAATAATCTGCATTAAAAAACATTAATGTACATCTTTACTTGTCTTTTATTTACACATGTGAATATGCAAAACAAATACAAAATGTACAGAAAGTACTCAGGCTTATTTACAAATAAATTACAGTACAAAAATGAATAATGTATACAAATTATTCATTTCATTCTTAACTTACATCACAAAAATAAACTACAGAAATTAGGTTGTTTCATTGACACACAGGTTTAATATTATTTAAAATAATAGTAGAATAATTCTGAAGTGCTAAAGTTTGGTTAAAACATTTGTAGACATATCTTGCATGACAGCACAATAAAAACAACAAAGGGAAAGACGATTACCTTATATAGTGGTTGACTTATTGTTTGTGGGCTTTGTGTTAAAAAAAAATACAAAAAAAAAAATGCCTGGCTTTTAACACTTTCGCTAGGTATTTGAGTAAATGAAAACACAATAGTCATCTTTATTTATATAGCGCTTTAAACAAAGAAGATTGCGTCAAAGCAACTGAACAACATCAATTAGGAAAGCAGTGTGTCAATAATCCAAAATTGGGTACAGGCTTGAGTGGAAACAGGGCTGGCGCAGGGTGGTTAGTGCTCCCCTCCTTAGTGCTAGGGCTCCTCCATGCAAGCTCGGAGTTCTTATGCCAGTAAATGTGGTGGCTTTGGACCGGGGTGTGGGGTACACCGCAATTGTAGGATCCGGTTTTCAACGATATGATTGGTTCAGTTGTTGGTTACTTCAGCAAGAGAAGTGTCATCAGGCTACATGCCATGCTACTCTTATGGGTTATGTGGACGCTCTTTGATGTTGAATCCACGCCATTGCATTGACGGGATGACACTGGGAGACACCCACTGCGCGCTCGTTTCGTCGTGGGGGCTCGACGACTTGAGGCATACAGTAAGACATAGATGCCTCTTGGGAATTGCCTATAGTTCTGAGGGTTGGTTGACACCCCTGTTGGAACCTTTAGAGCAGCGGTATGATAGACTTCTACCTGTGCTAAAAATGTGTGTCTCATGGCAATAACATTCTTGGATATGTGTGTGGTGTGGTTTGCAGGATCTGTCGTATCTCACCAATCGGTGCTTGACTTGTTGCCCCAGGAGCGTGAAAGGGAGTCTGCATCTTCATCTGATTACCTGCTATAGGTTCCGTTTTGTAGTGTGTGTTGTATTTAATCCGGTATTCTAGAGTGCTTGCGTCCTCGACGTCGTGTAGACAACGCGGAGCAGGAGAATTCTTATGACTGTGTCTCATGTCCGTGCTTTCAGACGATACGTCCACCGCAATGGAAGTGGCGTAAGCGGATGCATATGTTAGTCTGTTACTGGTGGGTAACAGAGGAGCGCTTGCCCAAGGCAGATCCATGTCGCATCTGGGGCAGATGCTATGTTGCTTTGGCTTATGAGGCGCTGTGTGGTCAACTGTCGCCTCTCGGTTTTAGACGCTCTCACAAGGGGGTCGCTCTCTCTAGTGTTTTCGAAGTGGGTGCCTCCCTTACAAACGGTTTGTTGATTTGGGCAGGTTGGTCTATCTCGCAATCATCATAAATGTTTTCGTGAGAGTGGAATGTCCATGTATTCCGTGCGCTCTATGGGTCCTTGAGTCCAAAATAACCCGCTAATGTCTGTTATGGCTCTCTTGTGGTTTGTGTACCACCTGCCAAAAAATTAGGGGGTCCCATGTCATTTTTCAAAGCCCGGCCGGCGTGGTTCTCCTTTCCCTGCGCTTGTAGAAGACGCCGCATGCCCGACTGAAGTTTACTGAAAGGACATCGTTCCGGTTATTCAGCTTACCCTTGTTCCCTGAGGAAAGCGGAATAAACGGAGAATGTATTGAGTCGTGCATTGCGCTGTGTACTGAATGTATGTCCCGGTCGCTCTTCTCGTACAATAAGGTCCTGTTGTAGCACATGTGGTCGTTATCTATGTATAGCCCCGGTTGCGGGTGCGTCCGCTCGAGAGTGACGTCATTAAACGAAGGTCTCATTATTACAGCCGGTGGCATTATTCTATCGAGGTGTTATACACACTATTATTCCACGCTGGTCACAAACAAGTTTCGATCCAATGTTTGTGCGACTGAGCGCGCATGAAATCCAGCTGTGTACGGTCTTTATCTCAGGTGTATACCAGGTTACCACGCTAATGAATGCCGTGTGAAGTTCGGTCTGATGATAGTGTGGTTATCGGGTCATAGTAATAGCGTGACGAGTTAACGGCCTAGTAGTTTGAGCCTGCGCGGTGGGGGGACTCATATCGCACTTGTGAATGAATGCTACTAGCTATCACGGCTTAATATCCACACTTCGGAGTCCACAGCCCTTCATTTCGGACGCCTTCGTCACGGCCGCTGGAGCGAAGTTTCGAACTTCATACTGCGGCCTCTCGGAGTCCAGTCTGAAACATAGCTTGTGGATTAATCGGCCGGGCTTAAATTGAACGCAAATGTTTGATTTTGAGGCTTCCTATGTTAGATGAAGCGCCGGGCGTTGCTATGGTAAGGGGAATTTGTGTGTGTATTTTTTCTTGACCCGCCGCCAGTGGTGCCAGTATCCAACCACATCATCTGTGCCCATTGTACTAACCTCCTCGTCACCCGCTGGCAGCTGTGCTTACCAATCCAATCGCATCACACTGGCCCCGTTCCCCATCAAGTCACCTTTCGGTATTTCAGAAGGCGGGTCCCTCCCTTGTATCAGGAATTATCTATTCGTTGGGTTCATGCAGATTGGGGAGAGGTGTCTATACTAAGTGTTAAAGATAGTGAAAAAAAGTGTGTTTTTGAACAACGAGTATGAGAGCTGTATAGTACACTCCCAAAACAAAATCAAGACTTTGTAAAAGAGCATAATAGAGTACACTCCCAAAACAAAATCAAGACTTTGTAAAAGAGCATAATAGGGGTACTTCCGTCGAGACGATTCACATCAATGCGGAATCCACGAGCCGTGGAAGCGTGACCTATGTCCATTACGCAGTGTCATGTGTGTGCTTGCTGAGCATATTGATTTCGGAGCCTGGATGTGTAAAGTATGTTGGCTAAGGGATCGGATCGTAGTTGGGATCCCGAGGCAAATTTGGCTGATGAGCTTTACCAGGGAGATGCGGAGTTTGGACATGGTGAGAAAGCGATCCGCGGTGAGACCAGAGTGCTGCAGTTGTTGAATACAACAACAGCCAATAACCTTGGCAGAGCAGAAGCTACCGATATGATCGTTGCAAGACCATTACCACACACACCCGATCCGGAGAATCACAAAGGACACCGACACCAGAACGCGTATGAACCACTTTCTGGATGGCAGTGTGCGTATCCAGGACAATTTTACAGCTTTGGGGCAGAATGCATTGAGTGCACACAAGCTAGCGTGGCGTGGCCAATTTTATACCCTAAAGAAATGTTATGTAATAGTCTGATATTGCTTCTGTCTTATTTCCCTATTGTTACTCCATCACTTGAGGATTTGTTTGGAGTAATAGGTGAATTGAAGTGTCACATAAATTGTTTCTCTGGCAACACAGGCCATAAAGACTCATTAAATATCAAGACTATAACAACAAATGCATGCAGCAACAAACCAACATAATCCCATATATAATGGTTGTCTTCTGAATAAGTCCTTAGAAAATCAGGGCTGATAAACGAACTTGGTGAAATGTAAACCAAACAACAAAATGATTATGCATTTGTAGAATGCTAGGTGTTTTGTGGCCTAGGTTTACAAATTTTCACGATTCTCCCCACTGTGTTATTCTGACTCCTGACAATGAGTCTTTGAGGTGCACTTACTAAATCCACTGTAGGCAAGGTCAAAGTGCAAGTGAGATTGGAGGGGTGTCAGATAGCTGCATCCGTTGTGCACCCTAAGTGGCTTGCGAAAGGTTTGCCAAGAAGACGTGAGGTCTAACGCTTAGGTCCTAGCTGAGTCCAGGGCAAACCTCAAGTCATCTTCAAATCTTTCCCCCACTATTTTCTGTAGCAATGTCATGCAGAACAACGAAGTACAGCAGGTATTCGGTCCATTAGATTCCTGCGTGCACCAAGGTGATTCTACATGCCCATCCTCGTGTTCACTTGAGCTTCTGCAACTCCCTCGGCTGACTTCCTAGCCGCTTTCCTTTTGCACATCCAGACCTGCTTCTGATGAAACATAGGACCCAGTTGTATTATACACATGTCTATAAGCTTCTGCAGTAGTGCAAAAAAGCAATCAGCCTCTGGGACTACCTTCCGGTATCAGTGAGTACCAAGTTCAGGCTATGTGCGTGTACAGTGTACATAAACTGTGCATTGTTTTGCATCAGAGTCTTTATTCTGGCTGCCAATGTTCCAGAGTTTTCCGCCGTCGCTCATTAGCTTGATGCTCTCTTGTCAGAAACCTGTCAGAAGATTGGTATCTGTTACTCAAATCTTGTCATATGTAAAGGGATGCTGTTTGGTTTGTGTTTGTAAGTACCTTCGCATATCCATCGTGTGTCTTGTTTGAAATATGTCAAGTTGAAAATCTTTCGTGCAATTGTGCCCCAATGTAGTTAGTACCTAATGTACCAGTGAGAGCTGCTCCTTCTTTTTCAGGTCTTTTGCTTCCATCAACAATGCAAAGAGAATCACTTCCCTTTCTTATTCACTTCCGAAATTTGTATGTTTTGTTCTGTCATGTGGGTCCCAAGTTTTGCCAAGCATTCTTATAGGATTTCATTCTGTAGTACACTTACTCGTGTACTTCTGGTACCCTGCTTTCCCTCTTAATTTTTTGGTACTCTCCACTGGGTCATGTTTCTTTTGTAAGATTCGAGTGTTCACCTGTGAAGTACCAGAATACTTTGTGAAATGATTGCAAGTGTTTTTTGTTGCCATCAAAAGAAGTACTCCGGCCACTGTTTTGTTATTTTTTTCCCTCCCATTCTCTGGATTTCTGTTGTATGCTTCATCAAGGGCTCATGTAGGGAACAATTCGGTTACTATGCATTTCTGTGATTATTTTACCACTGCAAACATATGCATTGTACATGACCTCTTCTGATTTGTTTTTTTCACTTGTACTTTATGTTATCCACATCTTTTGTGTACATTGCCTTTTTCCAATGAGCAATCAGTGTGATGTGACTACAGATGTGGTGTGTTTGTGCAAAGAGAAAGTGTTCCATGCATAAACACTGTAGGTTTCATGAGTTTGGCTTGGGAGTATCAGTGCCAGGGTGTTGTGTGTACCACTTGCGGGTTGAAGGATCCTCTTCCTGTTGTCCATGCAGTGGTGTTAACGGAAATACCGTTAAGTGGGCTGCGAGGACTGCTGCTTTGGACTGGGATAATCGTCTGTTAACTTTAATAATCGTGATTCAGTCCTTACTTCAGTTTTTTGCTAAGTTCATTCAAACTGATTACTTTAACACAAATGAATTTGTGGTCAGTATTACAATTCCATTTAGTTAAATGGAAGCACTCCAATGTCGTGTAACATGCTGATAAGACTAAAATGTCCACAATTGACTTGTCCGTGAGGTCCAGGTGGGCAGCATGTACTTTGGTGTGGGGCATGTTGAGGCCATCGGGTCTGTCATTCCGTGGTGGACCTATGTTCACGCTATGTACATGCCCCTGCTATCACTAGATGACAGTACGCTGACGTCGTGAGAACATCCAGTCACCATTCCCACCCAGACAGGTATGTGTGGCCCCATTAGTGTCCAACACATTTCCTTTGTCTTGTCATAATGTCTGCATTGAGATTTGGTGCAATATGATTGTCTATGTTTTTATGGGTGGGTTTGCTGGTATTAGCCACACTTAACAGCATACACTTTGGGGCAAATATTACCGTCATCTTTTTCATAGTTAAGTACCTAGGCAGAGTACACGACAATTCAGGTCAATGTTCAGGCTGCCATCTCTGGATAGAATAGAACCTTCCCGCTGCCAGCCACGTGGATGATCATGATGATTGCGATACCAAGTGACAATCACTCTATTTGTGTACTTTCTCCTTCCCTTCAGTACTCACGCTAAAATTGTTCGAAGGAAAACAGTTGGTATATCTCTTCTGTGTGCCTTGTTCGTGGTCTGGTATGTCAGTCTTCGCGAACACATGTACTAACTGTCTTCTTTCCGATCTCGAACTTTTTTTTATTGTATTCTTTGTCTTGTCACGCCTTAACACGCGCTGTAAACAACATACAGTCAGCAAGCCTGCTGCCCTGGTAGAACAGAAAGAACTATCATTGCTCTGTGGCTCAACAGAGGGAAGTACGCTATACCTCTTTGACCCCTCATATTCACCGCTTAAAACTGCTATTTCACTGCATGCTGTATGGACTATTTTTTTGACTCACAATCTCTATCTGCGGCCAGCTAGCGTTTTCATGTTATCAATTGCTTCCAGTCACTTTTTTCCCTGTCCCACCAGCTCAAAGTGCACTTACATTCAGTCCTTATTTGGCGAACTCTCACGAAGCAACTCTACCCAGATCATCAGATGCACACATGAATATGAAGAATGTGTAAGTGGAGATCTACAAAGAAGCCAGTACAGGATATTTGCTTTCTCTTTTTTAAGAGCAGGAAATATCATCCAAAGAAGACTCTTAACAATTATCAAATACAGTAATCTAGTATGAGTAAGGAAGGTTATTCCAACAAAAAAAAAAAAAGATTGCTCTATAATATAGAAAGTTTTTAAATAAATAGATTTTTGGAAACAAAAATTAAGGTATATTGGTGTATAGCAACAAAAAGTCAGAAAACCAAAAGGACTGGCTCAATTTTCAGAAAAAAGGAAAACACTTCTGGATAGTAGAACAATCCTTCAGAGAAACTTGAAATACTACTACTAAATACCAGGAAATATAAAGAAATGTTGGGTATATATCTAAATAGACTGTGAACAGGTAAGACTGGAACTGCAAGGAAGGCCCATATGGACTATGCTTTTTCAGTGAAATGGACAAGATTCCATGGAGGCATGAAGTGGGAATCTGCAGAGTTGGCTGAGCCCTTGGAGAAAAAGGTCTGAGTGGCAATGGGGAATCTGAAACATTCTGCTGACCTCTCTACCTATTTGTTTAGATTTTAATGAACATTATACCGTGATTTGATTCTGGGCTATATGAAAACACTCTGCTTCAGCAGTTTGAAGTTAGGAAAATTCAGTATTGAATTGAAATGGCCCAAAATTTAGTATATTTTAAATTGAACTGTAAAATCTTGGTTTTTATAG
>NC_056614.1:25672789-25672905 GCF_018340385.1 Cyprinus carpio
CTATCATTTTGGCTCTTCAGAAAAAAAATGAAAACACTTCTGATAGTGAACAATCCTCCAGAGAACTTGAATCAGACTACTCATCAGACGACTCAGGAAATATGCTGAATGTTGTG
>NC_056614.1:25673904-25683904 GCF_018340385.1 Cyprinus carpio
ACACCATTAACCCCGTCCGATCAGAACACTGCACTGAGTGACACCATTAACCCCTGACCAATCAGAACACTGCACTGACTGACACCATTAACCCCTGACCGATCAGAACACTGCACTGAGTGACATCATTAACCCCTGACCAATCAGAACACTGCACTGAGTGACATCATTAACCCCTGACCAATCAGAACACTGCACTGACTGACACCATTAACCCCTGACCAATCAGAACACTGCACTGACTGACATCATTAACCCCTGACCAATCAGAACACTGCACTGACTGACACCATTAACCCCTGACCGATCAGAACGCTGTGATAAGTGACAGTGCAGTGCACACGTGATCATTCTGAGTGTTTTCTGTGTGTGTGTGTGTTCAGACCTTGGCTCTGTACGAATGGGATCCTCCCTGGAAGTTGATGACTCCATAAGCGTCAGTGGGACTCTCCTCCGTGTGCTTCTCCACTGACCACTGCTCCAGATCGGACAGCCCGCCCTCGGTCAGGCGCCGTCTGAGTATTTCACTGCCAGTGTGGCGGTGAAGCCCACGTGCTGCAACCAGGCCGCACAAGCATCTACACACACACACACACACGTCAGCACACACTCCATCCTGAACACTCAGCGTGTCAAGTCGTGTTTGGACACTCACCGCACGAGCTGCTGACAGATTTGGCATCCTGGGAGGCATCTGCATAACAAACAAAAGCCATATTAGAGTGAAACCAGAACTTCTATGCATATGATAACACGTAGAAATGAATTCAATTAATGAAATCATGCTGTTGCACTGAGCTTGATTCAGTCCCATCGGCGATGTATGGACACACAATGATGTCAGAGCCGTTTATAATAACGTGAAGCGCTTGACGTACCTGTGCGGGTCTTTTGACACGGGCAATATATAGACACATTCCCTCTTGGTGAAACTGTGTTCAATCCAGGACTTCTGGGACTGCAGAAGAAAAACAGAATCAACAAAGCAGCAGTACATTTCAGACGGTCACTCTCCCCCGACTGACATTTCACACTGAAAAGTCTAATAATGATGATGACCAAACAAGTCTTGATGTAATGGAAGCAGCATCAGATCTTTTCCTCCTTACGGTGACATTCATCTGAGTGTAAAAGAAAAACAAAGGGCGGGGCTTGGTTCTATGCATCGGTTGTTGATTGGATGTTGAGATGTGGCGTGGCTCTCAAATGGAAGCAGATCTGAATGAGCATGCAGTGGACCGTAAGAGGGGACTTTAACCAGACTAAATGGATTGGAGAAGTCCTGCATACATCACAAGAGCGAAGCCTGTCCTTTCACTGGATTACACTTTACAAGATCTAAATTTAAAAATAAAAGTTCACAAGATGAACTTACAATAGAATGAAAAAACAGACATTAAACATGTTAAAGCATAAAAAAGAAGCCTTTAAAAAAGATGGCCATATAAATATTAAACACTGATGTGTCATTTTAATCACAGGGTTCACATCAGCTAATAGTAATTATGTTTGTCATGACACCAAAATGTTATACACTGAAAACTCAATATCACCACAAACCAGGTGACTACCTTACAAACATCTAACGTCACCTTTATTTCTACAGCGATTTATACAGATCGAGTGTTGTGAAACGAAACGGACCTTCAGCTGTATCTGCTAAACTACCGTTTACATCAGGACTGCTGGTTAAACGCTAATCATGAGGTTTACAATAATAACTATAGAAACACAAACACTAGATTACTACCTTAGACCTGGTCTCGAGATCCACCCAGAAAAGAGACCAGCATTATAAAGTTCATCATTTATGAGCAGGAAAGTCTTCCTCCTCAGCCTTCTGTTTCTCGCTGGACTGATATAAACCTGTTACTGCAATAGTGATCTAGACACATCTAATTCTTTAGAACAGCCGATGAAACCGGCGCCGATTCTGAGACTCAACGTCTAGCCCATCCATCAATCTCAACAATTAAGGCAATATTTGGGACCCAAAAATGTCAAATTCATCATTTACTCTCCCTCATGAGACTTTTTCAAACCTGACTTTTGAGACATTTCTCAAATATCTGAAGCTTTTTTCTCCACTAAAGAAAAAAAAGTCACAAAAGGTTTGGGGGAAGGGACGCCAGGCAGAAATGTCACGATTTAAAACTGGGGCTCGAGCAGGCAGTCCGACTGGATTTAACACCGGGGATTTTTAATTAAATTCCCGGGCCTTTTTTGAGCTCACAGCAGCCCCTGCGGAGCCGGGCCCGGGCACCACCCCATTAACACATATTCGCGAGAAACCCCAAAAGCCATAAACCGGGGACCGGAGTGTTGTCTGTCCCCCAAAACTCCTCATCTTCATCCTTCGGGCGCGGCAAGTACAGAAACAGGGCCGAAAGGGAGAGACCCCCCAGGACTAAAGAGCTAAACTGTGTTTCTCGCCAGTTAATCAGCGGGGGAGGTCGTGGGTTTGATGAATTTTCTGCCCGAGAACAAGCATTACAGAGAGAGGAAACCCCCGTGTGGGGAGATCGGGGTTTGATCGAAAAGAGAGATAAGGAAACGGTGTTTAAAACCTTTTTAAAAAAAACCCCAAACCCCTTCACGGCTTTTTTTAAAACAGCTTACGAAAACAACTAACCAGAACCAGTCAGTAACTCATCCCACCTAACAACTGAAACATTTACATGCAGGGCTGAATTTTAGGTGTAGATTTTATAATCCCGGGGTCTCGGGGGATAAACCCCATGACCACCACACAGAAAAACCCCGAAGCAGCCTCGAA
The DNA here is from genome assembly GCF_018340385.1 of Cyprinus carpio. Classification (NCBI taxonomy): domain Eukaryota; kingdom Metazoa; phylum Chordata; class Actinopteri; order Cypriniformes; family Cyprinidae; genus Cyprinus; species Cyprinus carpio. The sequence continues at coordinate 25,676,681 of NC_056614.1, forward strand.
CCTTACACTACCAGCAAGATTTTTAATGTTTTAAAGGGTCTCTTCTGCTCACCAAGCCTGCATTTATTTGATCCAAAGGACAGTAAAAGCAGTAATATTGTGAAATATTTTTACTATTTAAAATAACTGTTTTTCTATTTTTTGTTTTTTAACATGTAATTTATTTTTTGTGATCAAGCTGTATTTTCAAATCATTACCCCAGTTTCTTTCCATGATTTTCCCAGAAATCAAAAAAGGGTGATTTGCTGTCGAAAAAACTTTTCCCGTTTTTAAAACAATATTTTAACTACTTGAGTATTTTTTTTTCAGGAAAGATCAAAAGATAAATTTACCCCGGATTTTAAAAGCTTGGAGTCAGTAAAATTACTTTTTTTTTTAAGAAATTAAAAATTTTTTTATTTAGCAAGGATGCTTTAAATTGATCAAAAGTAAAGGCTGAAGACATTTATAATGTTACAAAAGATTGCTATTTCGGGATCAATGCTGTTCTTCTGAAATTTCTATTAAAATCAAAAGAAACCTAAAAAAAAATTCTACTCTGCTTTTTTTCAACAATAATAACAACAAAAAATGTTTCTTGAGCACAAATCAGAATATTAGAATGATTTCTTGAAAAAGAAGCCTGGATAATGATGCTAAAATCCCTTTATCCGTCATTAAATTTTAAAAAATTTTCAGAAAAAAAAAGTTATTTTAAATAGTAAAAATTTTTACAATTTTTATATTCTGGATAAATAAATGGGGCCTTCAAGACTTCTTTAAAAGCATTAAATATTAATTTCTGACTGGTAGTTGTTTTTTATTTGAAAATGCGTTTATTCACAAAAACCTAACTGATTAAATGTAAATGAATCAAAATTGTAATCTGAAGATGTGAAGTGAGATGAATCTTCATGATTAGATCAGCATATCATGCTGCTCCATAAAACTTTATAATGTCTGGACAATCCCCGCTTCCCTAAATTAATTAAAACCCATTGATGAGCATCTCGATAAGCTTTAAAAAACCCGGCCTCAAGTCCATAAACACAGAATCCCCGGGGTTTTTATCAGGCGTTCACAGATAACACACACCTGCCCCCAAACCCCCAAAAATCACCTTAGCAACATCAGCTCCTCCCTTTGGGCACACACAACACAGTACCCCCGGGTCATCAGGGGCCCCCAAAAACTACTAGAGGCCCAGTGACTCACGGCGAAGCTCAAACACAAACCGCTGGCAGTCATGTTTTATTCCCTGCATTTCATTTTTATACTACACTAAAAGATTCCCATTTAAAAAATAAATGCCTTAAAAAACCCTGAACTTTCTATTCATCTGTGAATCCTGAAAAATAAAATGCATCAAGCTTCCACAGAAATATTGTGCAGCAGCACAACTGTGTTAAAACGTTGATAATAATCAAAAAAAATGTTTCTTGAGCAGCAAATCATCCCCATTTTAGAATGATTTCTGAAGATCAGGGTGGACACTGGGGGGACGGGAAAGTAATGATGTTTGAAAATACGGCTATTTCATCACAGAAATACATTACATTTTCAATATACAGTCCCAGGTCAAAAGTTTGGAAACATTACTTTTTTTAATGTTTTTTTTAAAAAAGTTTCTTTTTGTTTTCCATCAAGCCTGCATTTGTTTGATAAAAAAAATACAGAAAAAAAATTTAATGGCCTTGATATATTGTACAATTTAAAATAATTGTTTTTAAATTTATTGCTTACTTTAAATTATCATTTTATTTCTGTGATGCAAAGCTGAATTTTAGGATCATTATCACATGACCCTTTAGGAAATCATTCTAATATGATGATTCATTATCAAAGTTGGAAACAGTTCTGCTGCTTAATTTTTTTTTCCGGGAACATGATACTTTTAGGAAAACTTTGATGAATAAAGAAAAAAAAAAAAAAAAAAAAAGAATTTTTTTAAAAAAAAAATTTTTGTAATAAAAATATACCTACTTAAAGTAATTTGGGGGTCAGTAATTTTTGTTTTTTTTTTTTTTTTTTTTAAAAAAAAAATCAATACTTTTTTTCCGGGATGTGTTAAATTGAAAAAAAGTTATGAAAAATTTTTTTAGATTTTTTTTTTTTATTTTTGAATAAATGCGTTTTTTTTAAACCTTTTTTATAAATATATTAGCCCAAGTGTTTCCACACTCAAATAAATCAGAATTTTGAATGTTTCAAATTCTTGATAACTGATGTTACATGTACACTGAAGGCTGGGTAATGGGGAAAACGGCCTCCAGAATAAGTATTTTAAAGTACTTCCCAATAAAAAAACTATTGTTTTGGTTTTGAAATCAATATTTCACAATATTACTGTTTTTCTGTAATTTTTGATCGGAAATAAATGCGGGCTTGATGAGCAGAAAACTTCTTTCAAAAAACTTTAAAAAAAATAGTAATGTTCAAACTTTGCCCTATATATTCACATAGAAACTGCTGTTCAAAAGTTAGAATAATAATTATAATTTTTACTGTTATTTTTTTAACCCAAATAGAAATGCAGCCTCTGTGAATGAAGAGACTCAAAAAGTTCCAGCACCCGGGTGTGTGTCAAAAGGCGAGCTCCTTTGACTGTTTTTCTCAAAAAAAACGATACTCTGGCCCAACACGTCACCCAGTGTTTTAAATCGCCCGGGGGGGGCCTGTTTTTCATTTCGTTAAATCTTCATGAAAGTTTAAAACATCCCCCGATTCCTACCTTCCAATCTGAACGGGGCTGGGCTTGGGTTGTGTGTGTGTGTGAGACTGATACCCAATTCAATTCGTCAAAACCCCCTTTTCAAACACCAGCTCTTTCTCCAGAATGGCTCTTTTCCAAATCTAATGAAACTCTTCATTACTTTTTTGGGAATCACAGGCGTCTAAAGGGGTTTCTCTCCCACAAAACCCAGCTCCAGATCATAAATTCACGGTTTTTGGGAGTAAAAGCTACTGAATCTCATATTTAAACACAAAATTTTTAGCTGTTTGGAAATTACAGTCTCTCTCTCTCTCTTTTTTACGTTCAGGTCGGGGTATTACAGTAATCTGGAGCATGTGACTCTTAAGTTTCTGTGTGAGAAAACAATCACACACACACATTTTTTGGCTAAAACCCCCCACACACACACACAAAAACCACAAAAACACAGCCCGTCTCAGAAAAGTCTACCAGATCAGAAATCATCTGAAACCATCTATTGTCCCTGCAGCTGGCACCCAGTCATCAATGCTTACAGGTATTTTTTGTATCAATAGACAACAATACATTGTAGCGAGTCACAATTAAAATTTCTCTTTTTATGATAAAAATCATTAGGATATTAAGAAAAACCCAAAACCCTATGCATCAGAGTCTAAAGGCGTTAAACTAAAGGGTCCCCGGACGAGTCTTCCAGTCGCCCGAGACACAGATCACGACCCAAGCGTGTTCAGAGACGCGGACAGAACCGCATATTAACAGCCAATTACCCTAAAACCCGCTCCATCGGTCCTCAAATTTGACCTTTCTGAAGTTTTAAAACAGCTGCTGTCTCGTCAATCACCAGAAATGCCCCAACACCGCCCCAAAACTCTGAAGGATATTAAACTATAAATATCAAAATATAAGAATAATACCCCACTTTTAGGTGTCTGGGTTTACTTGCAAAATAAATAAATACTTCTTAGTTTACAATGTAACTACTGCGTTGAATTGAACTGAACATGAGAGAGAGCTCTCTTTATTTCGCGGCTGAGTTTGGGATCTGATTGGGGTTTGGTTTTTTAGGTTAGGTTTAGGTTAGGTTTAAGGGTCAAGATGTACAGAAAAAGTACTATATATTGCTTACAGAAGGTTTTGTTAAATATAATACAATATAAAAACAAGTGCTTTGCTAAAAATTAATTAAACAATTGTACATAAGTTTAAAAATAGACTTTAATAAAAGTGGGTCTATAAATAAAGCACCGGTTTGCTCCTCATGAGACTCGCTTCTTCTGTGGAACGAACAAAACCCGGCCCCACTTTGTGAACACGAAACAAAATATTCCTAAAAAAACACCCCGGTTAAAGGGGAAAAAAAAGGGGGGGAAAAATTTAAAAAAAGTAAAAAGAAAAGGGCGCCCACCAAACAAATTTATCAAACGGGCTCTATTGGCAGTGATCCTAAAAACTGAGCAAAATATCACCCCGAAACCCCCATCCACTCCCGGTGTTCTTATAGAGGTCACCAGGGTCAGCTAAACTGTTTAGACTAAGAATTCACCCTGGGCCCAAAAAACACCCAGAACCCTGTAGACAGGTACATCGGGTTCCACCCTCAGACTGACCACAGCAAGAAGATCAGGTAAATAATAAAACCGACCTGGACCAAAACCAAGATTGGATTTATACACCCTGAAGCTAAAAAATAATCTCCCTTGATTAGGGTTTGTTAGGAGGACAATATTTTCTGAGAACAACTATTTAAAAATCGGAATCGAGGGAGCAAAAAAATCTAAATATTGAAAATCATTTTTAAAGGGACAGTTCACCCCAAAGAAAATTCTGTCAATTTACTAGGGAAGTCACTGGAAACCACCAACTTTTTGGTTACCAGCAATCTTCAAAATTCTTCTTTCATGTTAAAAAACATGATAAAGTAATTTTGGAAAGACATGAAGATGAGTAAAGGACGATTTTAAATTTTTTTGGGGGTGAACTGTCCCTAAAATCCGGGAAATTTTCCATTGCATATGATTTTTTTACATAAAAAACAGTTTTTTTTAAAAAACGACAAAAAAGATTATTTGGGGAAACCCAAAACATGGTTCTTCGGGAACCCCCCTTAAGTCTTTATTTTAAGATTTTTAAGTTTTTTTTTGTGTCGCTGGTTTAAAATAACCGTCCCTAGTATTCCACGAGCTGCTGAACATAAAGTTTTGTATGAGAATACCAGATCTGTTTAAAAACATTAGTTTAAGATTTTTATCACGATTTTGAGCCTCATACTAATCACTCACCTCCTGGATTGGGGCACTTTCTTTATTTATACCCATTTAAAATTAAAACCCATCGTCCAGCGGCAGAACACGCGCTGAGCGCCAGCCGGATCATTTAAAACAGTTCTAAACACACAAACATATTTCCAAAGTGTTCCTGAACATGAAAACAGCGCGACATCTAACGTTAAGGTTATTATAATCCAGCGCGAGCGAGACAGAACTCGCGCCATTCACGGCCGGGGGGGGCCGCGCTCGGGCGTCAACACAGTGTTTTTTTTTTGAATATTTTTTATTTTTAAAACCGTCATTACATTTTATTATAACTCTAAGGGGTCAGTGAGCTGCGGAGCCAGGCGCAGCGCAGGCGGCTAAAGCAAACCCTCGACTTTTTCCCCATGACCGGAGGCTTTACTTTTAATTCCGCGCACGATCTTTTCCTGATCTACGTACGACGGCGTCCGAACGCGACGCCAGGTGTTTTCCAGCGCCCCTCCGCCGGTACCGGGGTTCGGTGCTGCGCGCGTCTGGCAGAAAGCTAACGCTAGCGGCGAGCCACGAGCCTACAGACGCCTCGACGCGACGCCCGACCAGCTGTCAGCGCGTTCGTCTCGGGGGCGCCACGAAAGCGCTGGGGAAACCCCGCAAGATGCTTACCATTCTCTTCACCTTTTCAGAGTCGCGGCGCTGATCCAGAGGGGCCCTACCCTTTTATCGGGCCTTTCTGCTCGGTGAGCCGGGGAAAGGGAAGGGGGCCCGGGGGCGGTGGAGGGTGGGTTTGCGTCCGCTGCAAGCTCCACCGGAAGGTGGTTTTTTTTCATAATTGTGGGACTCTGGCGGGCCGGCGTGACGGGAGGGGGTTTTTTGAGCCCGCCCCCTGCTGAGTCAGAGCCCCGGGGCGGGCTTCGCGTCTCCCCCCTACACACACAAAACACACACACCCCCACACTCTCTCTCTCTTTTTCTCTCTCACACCCAACACACACTCCCTCCCCCCTCTCTCCCCCTCTCCTCCTCTCTCTCTCTCACACACACACACACACACCCCCCCCCACCCCCCTCTCTCCCCTCTCACACACCCCCCACACACACACTCTCTCTCTCCCCTCTCCTCTCTCCACACCCACACATTCACACACCTCTCTCTCTCTCCCCACACACACACCCACACCCCCACCCATTTCCTTATCAAAACACACACAACATACACCACATAAAAAAGGCCACCCTCTCCCCTCTCCCACACCAAAAACACACCCTCTCACCCCACACACACACACCCACTCCTCTCTCTCTCACGCACACACACCCCTCTCCCCTCACACACTCAGTAACAAATGTTTTTAGTTGAACTAAAGTGTTTCTCTTACATTTCAGATCGGGATGTCACACTTGTGATGTTTGGTTCGTTAACACTGGTGAGATTGCTCTGTTTTTAAGTGTGAGTAAGTGTGAACGTCTGCGTCTGAACCTGGTGTGATCAAATGCGGTTTAACTGATATATGAACACAACACGGAGCAAACACAATCTAAACAAAACCCGAAACAGCACATGATGTCACAACATGTGACCCTAAAAGACAAAAGGCTCCCACACCCGGTTCCTGTTGTGTGGAACACTCTCTGGTGCAATCCGAGCAGTTTCCTGCAGCTTTTTGAACTCTTTATTCATGAAGCGTTCTAGTTACTAATAATTCCCTCCATAATATGTCACCGATTTAAAGGCGTTAACTTTAAGAAGCCAGAACCCGTTCCCTGAGACCCGCCTGCTTTTCAACTGAACCCCAATCATATTTTCACAACAAAGCCTGCATTTGGAAATTGCGTCTTTCATTCAAGATTACATGTAATCGCCGTTGGGCGCCCTCTGCAGGTATTTGTAATAATACATTAGGGTACTTGGTTATGTTCAATAGGCATATTAAATATGGTTTTATCAGTGTTTTCAATAATAAAAACATGTAATTACTTTGGTTTTGATATTTTATTGAGGCCAGTTATTATTCCCATCGTAAGTTTAATATTAAATCGTCATAAACCTAAACAGCCTGTTGTTTCACTTATCTCTGTTTTTGTTATTAAAAATAACCAAAATAATCATTAGATTACTTGATTACCAAACTACCTCCATTAGTTACAGCCCTAGATTAGTTACACTGCATGTTTTACTTTCTTGTGATTGAAAACCAAAATATTTTTGTATTGAACCAGTTTTTTAAGAATAGTATTAAACATTGTCCTGCGTTCAGTGAACCAGTACTTTTATTGGT